>NC_142929.1:129993956-130057085 GCF_046866305.1 Octopus bimaculoides | reverse complement strand
TTCTGGACATGCCCACGGTCACTCGGAGAGCCACTGTCACTAGCTATGCTGATGACACAAAGATATCTCAGGCAATAAAGAATCCTGATGATATTGTAAGCCTGCAGAATGACCTAAATGCAATATATGAGTGGGCAGAGCAAAATAATATGCAGTTCAATGCAAAAAATTTCAAGTACTGCGCTACAAGACCACAAGCACCTCCCAACTGGCATACACAGGGCCTGGAGGTACTGCAATCCCAGAACCACAAACAGTAAGAGATCTGGGCATCAACATGTGTAGTGATGCATCATTTCACATGCACATTGTCAAGTTGACAGCAAAGTGCAGACAACTGGCAGGGTGGATACTGAGGACATTCCGTACAAGGGATCAAAAAGTCATGTTGACTCTGTGGAAGACATTTGTTCTGAGCCGCCTAGACTATTGCTCTCAGTTGTGGTCACCACACAGTGTTAAGCGGACAGCAGAACTCGAGGCAATTCAGCGGCACTATACAAAAAAGATCGCCACAGTCCAACAGATGAACTACAGGGAGCGACTGAAGGCACTAGGTCTCTACTCCCTGGAGTGCAGGCGGGAGAGATATGTAATAATATACATATGGAAAATACTGGAAGGACTGGTGCCAAACTTTGACATCAAGTACTACAGGAACGCCCGCACGGGTCGCCACTGCATGGTGCCAAAGGTACCGTCCACTGCATCTCACATAAGAACGAGATACTGCAGCAGCCTCGGTTTCAGAGGACCTCAGCTCTTCAATGCCCTGCCAAAACATTTGAGAGACATGCAAGACATGGATACGGAGGTCTTCAAGACAAAACTTGACACCTTCCTCTCCACGGTACCAGACGAACCAATGGCTCGTAATGAGACGCAGTTTAGGGCAGCTATGTCAAATTCTCTTATACACCAGATGTGCCATCAAAACTCTTGATTGGACCATGTCAGGTGGGGGAGAAGAGCCATGCGAGGAACGTGAAAATCACGGTGGTGCACCAGCATGACCGCAGCCACTTGGCTGAAACACATAAATAAATAAATAAATAAATAAATAAATATATATATATATATATATATATATATATATATATATATATATAAAGTATATATATATATATATATAAAGTATATATATATATATAAAGTATATATATATATATATATACTTTATATATATATATATATATAAAGTATATATATATATATAAAGTATATATATATATATATATAAAGTATATATATATATATATAAAGTATATATATATATATAAAGTGTATATATATATATATATATAAAGTATATATATATATATATAAAGTATATATATATATATATAAAGAATATATATATATATATATATATATATATATATATATGATGAAAAGAAGAGGAATTACCTTAAGGTAAATATACTAGACTGTTACATCATAGCCTAAATAAATCATCAGCAGGCAAGTAGGGGACCTGATTCCTGTCCTTATAAATAAATATACATATAATGGACATGATTAACAAAAGAAAAACAAGATTAGTTAAACCTGTGCTGGGGATATAATAGAAATGATAACCTAAGGATAATATGATAAAATATTAAACAGACATAATACCTATAAATACCTATAATACTATAAATTGGATATACATACATGCAATATGAGCCCAACCTATCCATTAACATTAATAATTAAAATAATATTATAATAGTAACAATCGTATAAATAATTAATTAATAAATAATAACAGTGTAGATATAAAAAACAACGGCATAGGATCAATATAGGCACATGCCATAATCAATATTTTAATAAAAAAATATGAATAAAAAGGATGCATAGGGATACAGTAGGGTATTGACACTTTGGATAGGATAGGATTGGTAGTGGCAAAATTGAAGACCTTGACTACCCTTGGTGAAAACAATGATTAAAGTGTTTATCAAATAAACTAATAGGCATGGAATAGTAATGTGACCTAGTTACGAGGAAGCAGATTCTTCCCTTGACCAGTAGGGTTAAAAAGTCAGTTTTGAACCATGTTTAGAACAGCATCCAACACACAGTTAAACAAAAGGACTAAAGGCTTACTATTCAGTCAGACTAAATTGTCCATTCAAGAAAAGGGAAAAATATCAGTCAAATATGTTCAGAGGAGGCCATTGTTTTATAACATCATAAGGCACTTTAAAGGAGCAAATATGGACAATAACAATTGGTTGAAACCTAATGTAGGTAAAAAAATGTTAGAACTTATTAATTGACAGCACAGTGATTAAAAAATGATTATTCTATGTATAATCTGTTTTCTTTAAACTATTATATATATATATATATATATATATATATATATATATATATATATATATATATATGTATATATATATATATGTATATATATATATATATATATATATATATATATATATATATATATATATATATATATATATTATTTAGTAGTAAGATATTTATGAAGGTAATCTTAAATATCTCATTGCTAGATAATATATATATGTATGTATATATACACACGTATATATATTAATCGAAGTGCACAGTATTATATATACGTCATGCCCAATCTTACCGATTGGTTTTACACTAGGGGTTCAACAAAGTGTTAGGTAACAGTCTGATAATGTAACTCTGCTCCTCAGAGGTACTCATTATAGAAAGAAATATGGCAACTATATATATATATGTAGATGCATTTTAATTTCTTTCAAACTTTATAAATTGCTAATTATTATATAATTTTTGGTAAAAATGCATTTTTAGGAAATGAAATTTCTATTTATATATTTAATTTTAGTGCCTTAAATTAAATATGATCATTAATATGTTGGGTACAATAAGGCTGCAAGCTGAATAAATTGTCAGCATGCCAGGCAAACTGCTTAGCAGTATTTCATCCATCTTTACATCCTGAGTTCACATTCCACTAAGGTTGACTTTACCTTTCATCCTTTCAGGATTGATAACATAAGTACCAGTTGAGCACAGGAAGTCGATGTAATCAGCTTGTCTCCTCCTGCAAACTTGCTGGCCTTGTATTCAATGTGTAGAATACAAAAAATTAGCTTGAAAAAAGGGTTTTATAAACTAATTAATTTATCTGATTTTCTGTTTTAATTATTCTATATTATTCAAATAAAGAATAATAAAGAGGGTTCGTTATTTTAAAACTAATCTTCATTGGGTTAAATTTTTCCCATAAAAAAAAAGAGCATGAAATATGATCATTTCCTTGACAGTGTTTTACTTAATCTTCTATCAATGAATATTATTTGTATGTATAAATATTTGAAATTAATTTGGTTAAAGCAAATATCCTAAAGCATTTATTTTACCTTTGTCTGAAAAACATAAATTTTATACTCAAATTTATAATAACTGTATAAAATTTAATAATATACTTTTGATAGAGTTTTACATTTTTTTTAGTGTATATATATATATATATATATATATACACACACACACACACACACACACAAGCGATTTTAATTCAATGATGTTTTAATTGCATATACTGAATCTATATATACATACATATATATATATATATATATATATATATATATATATATATATATATATATATATATAAATATGTATATATAAACTTGGCATACGCAATTGAAACAGGATTGAATTAAAATGGCCTGTATGTGTGTCTAAATGCAGAAGTATAAATGTGTAGTTAAAAACTTCACTTTCCAACCACATAGTTCCATGTTCAATCCCATTGTGTGGCACCTTTGGCAAGTGTCTTCTGCTATAGCCTCTTGTTGATCAATGCCTTGTGAGTGAAATTTGCTAGATGAAGACTGCACAGAAATCATCATGTGTGCATATGTCCACATGTCATTAAGTAGACAATACTGGGGAGCAGTGACATTTGCTTATGTCCTGCGTAATCAATATGTTTTATAGCTAATCAGCTTGACATGTGCAGATCAGTCAAATGAAGTACCTTATGTGAATGTAAAGACATCTAGCCATAGAATGTTCCCTGAGAAAGTCTTGTCCAATCCATGCCAGCATGGAAAAAATGATGATGATGATGGTGTATCTGTGTAAGTGAGTGAGTGTTTGTGGATGTGTGTGGATGTGGGGTGGTGGTGCATATTTATCTTGAACAAATGTAAAATCTATCAAAATATCTTATTAAATTTTATGTAATAATTATGCTTTCTAATGTAAAGTCTTCTTTCTGTACACAAGGGGTATATATATATATATATATATATATATATATATATATATATATATATATATATCGAATAATGATAATTTTAAAGTAACAATTGTGGAAAACAAAAGATTTTTATTTATTTATTGTGCTTTTTTAAAAGATTCACATCATACTTTTTTGCCTTTGTAATATGTAATATATTTTCTTTTTAATATACATACCTTTGTTACTTTTCTTTTAATGATGAATAGCTGTTTTAATTTGTGTTTCATTTGTACATAGTATATATTGTTCTAATACTTTTACTTCTCATTTCTTCAGATTATCCAACAAGGCCACGAGGGCCTTTGAGGATCTCAAGCATCACTAGAGATAATGCGACTTTCCAGTGGGAGACCCCTGAGAATGTTGGCAGTTCTCCCATAACTGGATATATTATTGAAACAAAAGAAATTTCCTCCGACGATTGGACATTTTTAGGACGTACCGATTCTGAGACAACCACCCTTTGTATTTTGTCATTGATTGAAGATTGTTATTACTTTTTCCGTGTGACTGCTGAAAACCAATTTGGAAGGGGTATACCCCTAGAGTCTGATGTTCCAGTTGAACCCAGTAGACTTTTTGGTGAGTACCATTATATTTGGTAAGAAATACGTTTTCATTATATGCTTCTAAAAGAGATATGTTGCTGTTATTTGGTATTTCATAGTTTTTTCTGAATACATCCTAAATTATAATATCTCTCACTGTAATTTTACACTAACTATTTTGGTTTTGTTATCTCCAGAATACAAATATTAGAGTAGAGCATATTAGACGAAGGCTAGCATGTTCTGAATACTTACTTATTGACCTTAGAGACATGAAATGTGCATTGTGTATGGTAGGATTTCAACTTGAAAATATAAAGTCATAGAATTAAGGAATGGTATTTAGTCCTGTATTTTACAATTTTTGCTGCTTCCTTTATATGGAGCAGTGTGCACTGGTCTTACTCTATCACTAAATCTGAGTGTCAGTGTTATATAGTATACAAAATCATTAATATAAGATAGAAAAATCTATTTGTGAAAATTTTAGTACATCTAAACTTCTGAATTGCTATTTTCAGAGTCTTCTGTATTTTGAAGCGTTACATTTTTTCGTGTAATTTCCTTCAACCATCTCATATTAATTCCTTATAAAGACTGGAATGATTTCTCAGAGAAAATGGTTTGTGAAAATTTAAATTAAAACATGAATTAGTTTGTAAAATTGAGCCAAATTTTTAAAATATTTTAACTTGCCTTTACCCCTACTCATGTAGGCTGACAGTTATTAGAAAGTATTGTTAAAAGAATTACAGTTCTTGCCAATCATTTTGCTGCAAGTATTGGCAGATGAAAGGTAGGACTTGAGAAATTGTGGAGATGCTTGATCAAAAGTAAGGTGATATTTAAGATGGAGAAGAACCTCAACCAGACTCTTCATATGCAAAGATCATAGATACAAATGCTCCTGGGTTGGTAACCGCACTAAAGTGGGTGGAATAGGCATGGCCAAGAAATGGATACAATACTTAAAATAGTCAGAGTGTGAAACAGAATAGTTAAGCTTAGATTAGTCATTGCAACACAACAATAATAATTTCTTCATATTTACCTCTACCAGGACTAACAAATATGCAAAAGTACCATTTCTATGGTACTCTATAATAAATAACAGTGACCTCATTATCATGGCTGGAGACAACAATTATAGGAATGTTGGGTTTATCAAGATAGCTACTCAGGCAAACATAGAAGCTATGGATATGGTTCAATGAATGAAGGGGGATGAATGCTATTTGAATTCTATGTAACAGGATGCTGAACCTTTCAGATGAGATGACAAAGTACCAAGATGCCTGGTGCTTTGCTGTATTCAAGAAGACCCATACTGTATTCAAGAAGACCCAACAGAAGTGTTAAGACTAGCTGCTTTGGTAGTGAAAAACACTCGTGGTGGTGCCACATAAAAACACCCAGCACACTTTGTAAAATGGCTGAAATTAGAAACCATGCCAAATCAGACTGGAGTCTGGTGCAGCTATCCAACTTGCCAACTCTTGTCAGACCATCCAACCTATGTCATCATAGACAACAGACATTAATTGAGGATGATGATGAAATGGCCTGACTTCTTGCAAAACTAACTTCATGAAACTGACTCACCACATAATCACCTCTAATCAGATGAATGCACAGGCAAGATAGAGGCACCAGGAAATGGATAGACAGGTTGTAATGTATACAAACCCTTTTCCTGGTGAGGAATATATCATGCTATACAAGACTAATGATTAATGGCTAAATGGACTCAAAGATATGTTCCAATTTAGAGAAAGAAGGTATCCAAATTGAAAGACCCTTCTGTTAAATGTTAGTTAAGGAAAGTTCTAGGTGGCTTGCATATTAAGTTGGTGGAGATAGAACCCTACAACATAGAAGACATTTGACAGTATCTTCATGACAACTTGCTCTAATCTAAAAATATGATCTGTAGTTGAAGCAAGGTTCCAATTTGATGGAAGGTGACATAATAGTGGAATGGCACATTGGACAGAACCATAATGCTAAGAGAACAGACAGAAAAGATTAAGAAAAAGGGGAGAGCAGAGAAGATAAAGTGGGAGAAAGTGTGTGTAGGACACAGTGACCTGCTTTCCCTCATTGATGCTGAGAAGAAAGCGGTTTGAAAATATTACTACAGTTGGTTGCTAAATGTGGAGAGTGTATGGGGGAAATAGCAACTATCCCAAGAAGACCCAACAGTGTGACCAGCTTCTAGTCAAAAGTGCAATTAAGAATATGAATGCAGTAAAAGCAGCTAGGCCATCAGTTTTGACAGGAGAGTACCACCAGATTGGCCCTCATGCCGGTGGCATGTAAAAACACTCACTACACTCTCAGAGTGGTTGGCATTAGGAAAGGCATTCAGCTGTAGAAACTCTGCCAGATCAGATTGGAGCCTGGTGCAGCCATCTTGTTCGCCGGTCCTCAATCAAATCGTCCAACCCATGCTAGCATGCAAAGCGGGTGTTAAACGATGATGATGATGATTTGCATGCCAAATACAAAGAAAAGCTTTACTGATGTCTAGAGCAACAACATTGCTTCTGACAAATTTCCCTGGAACAACACTACAAAAAAGAATACAAAATTTATACCCAGTGTGCTTCTAAGCTTTTATACTATTTCTTATATCAACTTTTGAGAATGAAGTTGGCTGTCTTGACATCAAAGGATAGTTATACACAAACATCATTGTCATAAAAGTGGAGTGCCTCATTTCCAGTCTTCCATTTATCTATTGCCTTAATCTAGTTTACATTTTTTTTGATAATAGCATAGTAAGATGTTATATTTAATTTTAATTTTTGTTTGTAAGTGTACCAGATGTAGGAGTAGCAGTTGTAAAACTATGAAATACCATAAATAACATTCCATTTGGCTGTTGTTTCTAACTTCTTTGAGGTTGTTTTATTTGTGTGTGTAAATGTAATGGTTTGAAATTTTCCAGCTTTTCCTTTTTTCTTTATTAAAATACTTATTTTCAATTTTTTTTAATGATTCTGAATGATATCAAGGTTTTTATAATATTATGATGTGTGAATTATCCTATTTCCATATTCTTACCAAAAATGTACTTTTAACAAGAACTGAACGATATCAAGAAATATCCCTTTAACTTCTAAGACTGTCTGCAACATTCTGCACTTTATCCTATTTGATGTCATTTCTGCATGTTCTGTCAACAAGTGTAAAATATTAATTATCATTTATGCCATAATCTGTTTGGTTTTATGTTTGGTTCACTTTCAGTTATTTTCATTTGATGTGTAATATTTCAAGATTGATATTTTGTTATCATTAAACTGCACCCTTATCATCTAAGACATATTCATACCAGCACATTTCATATTTTAACATATAAAATGAAGCACACTTCTTCTTCTTATTAATAACAATGACATATATATACATATATATATATATAATCATATTTACAGCATATTAACATGCCATACACTAATATTGTCTATGAAGAAAACAATTAGCATAATTTTGCATGCTTATTAATGTTTCTTGCTTATTAACTTTGCTTGCTTATTAACACTTCCAAAGTTATATATAAATTATAGTATTTCTACATGTAGAAAACCCAAGGAGGATGCTTTAATTCGAGTCAAATAATGTTCTCTAAATTCTGTAATTATGTATTCTGTTAAAGACAAAACATTTAATGTTTCTGTAAATAATTGATGAGATTTTATTCATTCTTATTCATAACTTTATTAAAAAGAGTTTATTCGTTCTTATTATTCATAACTTTATTTTAATTGATAAATAGAAACATGAATTAAAGGCATTTATTAAATATGCTATTAGAATGATATTTAAAAATAATTTTCAATATCTATATATGTTTGGCTTATATCTAAATTTATATTATTTATTTAATTATTCACTCCTTGGTATCAAACTTTAAACATAATCTAACTAAATAGCTTTCTTTGTACTTATGGCCTGTGGTATCTCTTCACCTGCAGACTTTACAACAGCGAGAGCTGATGCAGCCCAATGGACCCAAGATACCCAAATTTCTTCTAGTAGTGTCACTGTGACACAGAATATATCTTCATCAAATGACTACTACTACTACATCTATAAACACGATGATTCCTGCTATTCTGTAGTGCGATATTAACTTCTTCCCACTTTCTGCTCCTCTAAAGATTCCCAATACCTTTGAACAAACTGTGATTTTTAAATATTTTTCGTCTTCCCCTATAATCTTATGTAATATGGAATAGAACCTAAATAAACTGAGCTAACATTTAAAACTTACCAAATTGTCAGCAAAATATCTAAAAACGAAATATTTTCGATGTCAAAATTGAATTTTTTTTTGGGGGTTTTTTGAACTGAAATTGTTATTTCTTTACACACACACACACACACACACACACACACACACACACACACACACAACACACACACACACACACACACACACAACACACACACACATCATTCATATAACTAATTAGGTTTATGACACACTCAATCCATACGTATATAAAATTGAGATAATTTTATTTAATAATCTGAATTTAGAACTTTTTAGTTTCATTTAAAAGTGAATGACACCATCAAATGAAGCCCAGACCCTTAACTACACTTTCGTAATTGTGAATATAAAAACTGAAGTTGCCGTTTGTGTTCTTATCCTGACCGTTGATCATGAATGTCCATACTTTCAGTTAGTTATATTCATTGAAAATGCTTCAGTGATCTTTTATGAAATTAACTGGTTGTAATGAAAGAAATTATTTAAATTGTAATTATCTAGATTTTATTAAAAAAACAAAAAACAAAAAGTAAATCTGGTCAAACATATAGAAAAAAATATTTTTAAAAAATTCTCTATTTGCAGTGCCTCAGTTTCTTCAAAAAGTTTTATTTTTTTATTATTTATTTATTTATTTATTGTTTCTTTCCATATTACAAAAGATTATGGTTCCCTACTTTTTTTTTTTTTTTGAGATTTGTCATGTGTTCTCCCTTTCTACTTACCTACAATCTTTTAGTTGCCTGTAATCTGGTTATGTAAATAAAAATATAATTTCCCCCATATAAATATTTGTTCTCTTTCTTCACTGCGCTTAGCTGAGTCTCAACAGCGCGTCACATTTTCTCACTAATTGATCACATTTACTGTCTTCTTCTCAACATTTACTGTCTTCTTCTCAACATTTATTTCCTTTTACTTAGTGTCATCTCTAGATTTAAAAAAACTATCAGCTTAGTATTAGTTGCACCTTATTAAAGCTACATATAATTAGAAACTTGTCATGTAATTAACATGTCTTGATAATTAAAAAAAATGCTTTCATATAATAAATTAACAAGTATAATAAATTAACTATATATTTTAATTTATTCTTAGAAATTCCATCACTTCATTGTCAGAGAAATCTAACTATAGCTTATCTTTTCAGAAATTTTCAAATTGCAGTAGAAAACTACCAGTTTCATTTCTTTTCATGTCATTTCATTTCATTTTATTTCATACATCTGACTGCTGGTAACTTACTTTTATTGAGAAAAGATTTTATCCTGCAATATAATCATCTTTATTATAAATGTGATCAAGTGAATAATTCAAATGTTTGGTTATTTATAGACAAAGCTATACCTTGACCTGAAAACAATTATTAGATTTTTTGCTTCAAGCGTTTTTTTTTCTTTTTAAATCTTTTGCTAATTCTGATGCCTCATACATCTTGTTTTCCTTTCTGTGATATAAGTTAACAGATTTTCTAGAGCTGTGGGATATAAACATTGCTTGAACTATTGGGTGGCAACATTTTGGTTACTATTGCAACCATAAAATTGTTGATTTAACCCTTCTGATACCAAACTGTCCAAGATTCCCTTGGTTCTATGATATAAACTTCCCATTTAAAATGATCTAAATTAAAATCTGCCCTCAAAATTTCATGTTTATTTATGCTCCAGACACAAATTCAATTATAAATTCTTCATTATTTTTAAGACCAAATTGAAACAAAGCCAGTGTATTTTAACAGGAACATGATAGCAAAAGGATGAAAACTGAATGTCTGTATTACATAAATGAATGAACTATTTACAACAACATAATAGTTAAGTGTTTTGTGTCTGACTGTACAGACCAACTAGAGCATATTCTAAATAATCAATAAAATTAACAATATGGCTGAGGACAAATACCTGATTGGAGTTCTCTGTATGCTGAATGCAAATACAGTAATGTCTCACGTATGTAATACAGTGAGTTGAAAAATCTTCAATCAACAGAGAGTCTGTGCAATTCCAATGAAAAGACAAACAAATCCCTCTAGGAAAGTTTAAAAATCTAAACACGAGAAGCAAGGGAGATAACTCCAATAAGGTCAGTTGATTGCAATTGTGAGACAATATACTCATATGTATACTCATACACCCACATACACTCATTAATATATACATATATGTATCCACACATATATGAATGTGTATATACAAGTGCATGTATATATATTTAATAATGTTTAAAATGACCTGACTAGTTTGACAGTTATGAAGTTTCTGTTGTTCATAAAAAATGAATTAGTCTCCAAAGAATTATATAAAACACATAAAAACTGGGGTAATCAAGGAGCAGTTTTGGAAATGACATTTAATTATCTTTTATCTTTTACTTGTTTCACCTAATGGACTGTGGCCATGATTGGGCACTGCTTTGAAGGGTTTAGTCAACCTAATCGATCTCAGTGCTTCTTTTCAAGTCTGGTACTTATTCTATCAGTCCTTTTGCTGAGCCACTAAATTATAGGGACATAAAGAAACCAGCATTGGTTATCATGTAGTGGGGGTGAATGGGGACAAACACAAAGATAGATAGATAGAGAGAGAGAGAGAGAGAGAGAGAATCAGACAGACAGAATGGCTTCCACACATTTATGTCTACTATATTCATTCATAAGGCATTGATTGGCTCAGAGTTTTTTGTAGAAGACACCTGCCCAAGGTGCTATGCAGTATGATTGAACTTAAAATCATTTGGTTGCAACGCGGGCTTCTTAATTACACAGCCATGGAAACTGAACGGTAAACATTATCTGATAACAGATATCCATGAATGATTTTCTTCTGCTGAAAGATTATATGAAAGTAGTTATCTGATAATTAATGTTATTGGAGCAAAGACTTAAAATACATTAATATATGACTCAAGGTTACACAAGATATTATAAGGAAACAACCTGATAAACAGTTTATATATTTGTGGACACACAAAAAGAAACAATAAGGAGAGAATGTGAGTCAAAATATGTATTCCATTCTCTCTAATTTCCTTAAATAATAATTAGACTACTATCAGAAAATTAAACAGTTTGAGTTATTGATAATTTCGTATTATTAGTAAAAAGTAAAAATTAATAAATTGTAAAGTTTTTAGAAAACTTAGCAATGAGCAAAACTTTCTACTGCTATAAAGAAAAACAAACTAAGATTTATTCCATGGTTTAGCAGCTTCATTGCTAGGTAAGTCATTACCTAGAAATAAGAGAGGTTGTATGTGCACCACCTCAGTGTAGAGAGACTCTTGATGTAGCAACAAAATTGTTCTTTAAATACTATAGAAAGTGATAGAACAGATTGATCTATACTTATGTGTGTATGAATAAGTTAGCAATAAACATAAATAAACAGATTGGTGGAAAGTGAGGTAAATAGACAGAGAGAGATTGATGTATTTGCAAGTTAGTACTGATACAATCTTTGAGTGTACACAATGGAATCATCAGATTATACTGAAACTGAATACTAACATTTACCAGCAATTTACCAGTCAAGAGAATGATGCAGCAATATGTTCCAAGCAAAAAGTTTTATGAATCCACCTTGTCTCCAATGAATAGTGTTGCAATACTTGACACTAAAAATAATGCACATTAATTTAAGCATCCAAGGATCACAATTAAAGTCAATAAACTTCCAGATGGATCATCAAGATCAAGGATGATTTACACTTGCTATTTAGCATTTAAGGTTAAAAATATTGATAGTTCTAAGTAGTAACTGTCAATGAAAAGAAGTGTATTTGAGCGACAACGGGATATATAACCAGGGGCAGGTAAAAGTGAAGGCAAATTAGTTCAATGAAAAGATAAATCTTACAGATATGCAGCTTTGGATTTGTGTAGAAATTCAACACAAAAGCTGAATCTGTTTTGAAACAAATTAAATTTCAATAGACACAACATAATTGGTTAAAGGGAAATGAAATGATGATGTAGAGATTTATCAAAAATAAAGTTTTGGACCTTTAAAACTTTCCTAATATACTATTCTGGTTTGCTGGTAAAATCCCCTTTCTTCGGCAGATGGAACCTACAAACAAAAGGTGTGACAATACACTGGATAATGAAGAGAAAGATTCATAAAGTGATGGCAATAAATTAAAGATAATATAACTGTATGTGACTGAAAACATAAATGCGCTGCTATCTGTTACAAGCAACCAACCATATTGCAGTTAGCTGAAGGAATATAATTTTATTAGCTGACACATCTAGGATTCCACCAAGGATTCCACACTGCACATAATTTTCTAAATTCTTAGTGAGGTGTTGGTATTTGAATTAGTGATAAAAACAACAACTTCAAGCATATATGTGGTGCAAATATTGCAATCAACACCATAACTGTGCATTAACACTTCTGAGCTACAATCTGGAAAATAAATTATTAGGAAGTCAATTGAGATGAGAATGAATGTCTCTGTGGGCAACAACAAGAGAACATGAAACTTCAACTGGTTGTGGCAGGGAAATAGCTGTTGTTAGGCAGTAGGAGATTGGTAAGTGACACTTTAGATGAAAAGTTTCAGGTAGCAGGCTGGTCAATTTCCAAGGAGAAATAAAAGAGTAGAGATGTGATACCTGACAAATACTTGACCAATTAGCTGGTTGGCCATGAATAGAATACCTGATACGAAATTATTGCATAGTGTAGTCAAAAAATATATGGTGTGGTACCATGCAAAAAATGTGAAAGAGTACTTCTTAAAATTACATCATCCAGAACAATGTCTAGCTTAATGAGAAAGAGAAATAACCCTATTCCACAGAACTATCAAAGCTTGAACCTTGCCTTCACGAGCAGTCTACTCCATGACTGTTCGTCAGCTATATATTGGTCAGTGATCTTAGCTTTTGTACCAATACCTTGTGGGCAACCCTTGCTTGAATGCTATATGAGCTGACCTGGATTGAGTACCAGACATAAAGGAACCATTCTTAGCTTTAGCTTTGTCAAAGCATAAACATCTTTATCAAGATGCTATTGAAGCTACCTACTCCTAGATGGGAGAGCCACTGGCTCTTGAAATTTTATTGTAACCATTGAAGACGAATATGGTTTGTAATCTCAGTCATTTAATGTCATCAAAATATTCCAAATGAAAATGGTTCTGTAAACTAATTAAAATATTTCGAAGCTGTCTATACTGTTAGAACTGGATTGATATTTAACAAGTTGAAAATTTCATCATCATCATTTAAACATTCACTTTTCTATGCTTGCATAGGTGAGACAGAATCCATTGAGCAAATTTTCTATAGTCAAATGCTCTTCCTGTCCATCACTAACCCTTACTTGTTTCCATGTAATATTTCCTGGTGACTGGACATGCTTTCACACAAGATTACAAACAAATATACTGTCTGTATGATTGCATTGCTCATTTACTACTGCTGTGCAATGTCAAGACAAGGAGACACAAACACAAACACACATTACAACAGGTTTCTTTCAGTTGCTACAGAATTCCAGAAGAGCATTTATAAGTGTGCTGGTAACTTCTTCCTTGGAGGACAAAAGGATTCTGTTAAAAGTTGATACTCATCTTCAACAGAAGCCCATGGGATTGTGCATTAAACACAATTTTAGTTGTTATCATTCAATTATATGGAATTGTAGAAAAAGACACTTGTTCAAGGTGCTGCACAGTGGGACTGAACCCAAAATAATGTGGTTGGGAAGCAAACTTCTTAACTACACAGCATTGATAGTAATTGTAAAGCAGTCAAAAACTGTTCCATCTACGTGCTTTCCTATCATATCCAGAACCATATTTATGAACTGGGACATCACCAAATCTGAAACATTAAGGAAATATTTTGGTAATAATAGGATCCTTGAGGTATCTTTAAAAAATCAAGTCTTTTCAATAATCCCCAATTATAAGATGAAGTTAAAATCCAGTTTACAATACTCTCTAGATAACTGAGATAAAGGTTCGAGACATATTTAATCTTATATGCAAAAGGGCTGCTTAAGTCTTCTGACTGTTTGTTGAATCTAAACTGAAGACAAGTGGAAGTATTTTGATCAGTACTTGACATAACTGAAGGACCCAAAGTAGATTCTGCAGAAAATGAAGTACTTCATCATCATTATCATTGTTTTAATGTTCACTTTTCCATATTTTCATGGATCAAAATTTGTTGGGGTACATTTTCTATGACTATTCCTGTCACCAACCCATACATGTTTTCAAGCAAAGTAATATTTCTACATTGTCAGACATGTTTTTATCAAAGAATAAAAATGAAGAACACTACCTATGTGACAATGACACTTGCTTACAGGTATTGTGCAATATCAAGACAAGGAGACATAAATACATACTCACATCTATGCACGTACACACATACATATATATGATGAGATTCCTTCTGTTTTCATCTACCATGTACACTAGAGGCTATAATAGAAGGTTGCTTGACTAAAGTGCAATACAGTGGGACTGAACATAAAAGCCATGTAATTGAGAACTAAACTTCTTAACCATACAGCTATGCCTGCACCTAAAGAAGTACCTTCAGCAATATCATTAAAAGGAGGATCTGAGGTTTTTATGCCACATTTTAAAGGACAACTTTGCAACAATAAAAAAAAAAGTCTCTAATGAGCTGAAGATATTACACACAGATAAATCACTGGACCTAGACTTGTAATACACATACTTATTGCAGAAAATCACCTTCTTGCTTTCATAAAGACAATAAATTGTTTACAGAATTTGCTATGTCTGTACAATGAATAAATTCATGAAATATTGTACAGAATTTAAATCTTCAGTGAGCATTTATTTGTCAGATATGTTTTGTGTAGAATATTGAGGTCTAGCACTAGAAATACAAATATTAGTTATTTGGTTTGGTAATAACTTGTTTACAGAACAACGGGTAACTTTTCTATGACAGATTGCATGGCAAATTTCCTTACCTCTATAAAGCTGTAAGGGGAAATCCTTAATATAGAACATTCAATGGACATAACAGATACTGAGTATACCAACACATTTGATTGAGTCTTCTGCTAGAGATTGTCATAAAAGCCTAAGGTTTCAGACTTACAGAAGAATGTTTATAAGCAAGTTAGTTATATTTCATTGGAGGACGAAAAGAGTTCTGTTAACAGATTATACTCATCTTCAACAGAAGTTGAGAGTCTTAAACCCATAGGATCATGTATTAAATCCAACTTTATTTGTTATCATTCAATATGATATTCATTGTTAATTGAAAGTATGTGAAGATTATGAATGACATTGAGGGTGTTGAGATATTACAAGAATATTTAAATAAACAAATAATTGAGTCTAAACTGTGACAAATATTCTTAAAATTGTAAAATGTAGTAAAATTAGGTTAAAAAAATGTAGATTTAGGTGACTCAAGGATTCTTGCCAAATGAATGAACTTATCTGCCAAGGAAAGAAATATCTAGGTCTAATAAGAGAAAAAATAATAGCAAGAAAATTCAACCTCAAAAAAAAAGAAAATATTTTAAAATTCTGTCTGCTATCAACAAAAGTTATATTATTTATTTCTGTCTCACCAAAGACTTGACAACCACCCTAGAACTAGTGCTACAAAAACACATCCAGTATACACTGTAAAGCAGATGGCAAATGAATGGAGACAGCATAGGGTTCAAAGGTTCATTAGTTCTGTCTTGTAGAGAACTTATCAACATCTTTAGCGCTGGTACTATAAGAACTGTACAGTGTGTACAGTGACTTACATTAGAATGGTAATTCATCCATAGAAGCCAGGCCAATGTTATGTATGAGCATCAAAATATGAGAGTGGTGGCTCACAATAATAAAAGTGTTCAAACTGTGATGATGCATCCAGATGATGCCACCATGGAAAGCAGAGACAAAATGATCACACACACATGAACTCATTGCTAAGCCTTGAAGGTGAAGATTGGCAGAATACAGTACATGTGAATGTATGCTATTCAGATCTGATTATTATGGTCCTCCAGGATACAACTGAGGTGTTTATGACTGGAAGTCAATAAAAAAAATCCTATAGTCAACTGACTTAGTTTTCGTAGATTAATTCCAAAGAAGGAAGCCAAAACCTGGAATTAAGGTGCCTGAAAGTGTATTTGTTAAAGGTAAATGTTTTAGTTTGCAGGTAAAAAGACAGGGAGTTAGTACCCAAAGTGAAGTAAAGGTATACAAGAAATGCTGGGAGATCAGAGGCAAGCTGACAAAGAAATTTAGTACATGGTAGATGTACAAGAAGAGTTAACTTTAAGAGCATCATAAAATATATTCTTTCAAATGCTTTGAAGAACTTATAATGAGTAGTACTCAATAACTTTCATTATCTAGGTGATTTAATTAGCTGTGGCAGTGAATATTCCAAGAGCATCTTAACCCAAGTAAGAACCAGGTGGAAAAAGGAAGGGAGCTATTACCTTTGTTGGTAACAAAAAGATTATCCCTGAGTGAAGGGTGGATTGTATGTTGATTGAATATAAAGTAAAATGCTGCATGGCAACAAAACTTAGGTAATGAAAGTGGAGAATATTTGAGGCTGGAAAGAAATGATGTGAGCATGCTCTGCTAGATGGGAAATATAATGATATTTCCCATCTAGCAGAGCATGCTCACATCATTTCTTGCATGAATGATATACCAAAAATGAGCTAAGAGGAAAATGTGTTATGAGAGCAATTGACTGCAGTCGTCAAGAGAAGAGATTGTGCTGGTATAGTGGAATAGATTGGGCCCTGTCTACTTAGACATATTGGCATTATGAACCTATTTTGGTAATGGCCTTTTTGCCAATGAATGACTTGGTGCTGAAGTCAGACATCCACACACATACACACACACAGAAGTATTAAAATGTATTGAAAATTAAGCCAATTGGCACAAACATATCCCTTTCGTAAATACATATAAAGAAATACACACACAGAAAAGAGTAAGATAAACTAAAAATTAAATAACTAAAATAGAGTAATCTCCTTTTACATGAAATAAATACAAAATGAAAAGAGCCATCTGTATATCATAATTAATGCAAATACATTTACAAAACAATAAATTAGTGGGAGTACTTTTCTGAAGACAATATCACTTATGGATGTACTGTGTTAAATAACTCAAAAATATATCAGTAGCAGATGAAAATCATCCAGTAGCAGTAGTGGGAATACTAAATGTGCATTTCTGCCTCATTGAGCTTTGTCAGTCACATATATTCAATGGTAACTTAATGATTAAAAGGAAAGTATATTAAATCTCTAGCTCTACTCTGGTCTTAATTTGATAATTATGAATAATACTCACTAGGAACTTGACAGTACCTAAAATATGTAGCTTTGCATATTTTTTTTTTTCCTTATGCTCTCAGTGGCAAAATTTAAAAATCAGTATTGGCCTTTGCTTGTAGAAAAATCCATGATCGATTAATTTTTCATTTCTGCATTTCGTCAATACTTCATCAACCAATATATTCTTAAACAAAGCTTAAATAAAAAGCTAAACAAAGTCTTATAGTTAAGTAATTCCGTGGTAATGAGTAGAAGTTAATTGTTACATAGAATATAAACAAAATTTTCTCAGAGCCAAATTGTCTTAATGCCACACACATTTGATGCAAAACGTCTTATATATAAATCATCATGTACCAAAATGGCTGTGCCATCTCAACTACCAACAGCTCTTTAAACGCTGGTATGGATGGGTGAGTTTAAAGAGCATGACAAAAAAATTTAGCACATGGTAGATGTACAAGAAGATTTAGCTTTAAGAGCATCATAAAATATATTCTTTCAAATGCTTTGAAGAACTTATAATGAGTCATAAGAAATTATGGAAAAGGAAAACTGAGTGACACAACACAAAAATACTGAAATCTATTCTGAAAATAGTGATTCTCTGAAAGGAAAATATGAGCAAACATGACAAACTGAGAGATATTTTTCTGGAGAAAACTCATAAAACTTTGGTTGACCCGGGACTATAATAAAAGCACTCAACCAAGATACCACATAATTTGATGTAACTGAAGCAGAAACCAAATGGTTGGGAAGTGAACTTTTAACCATGCAGCTATGCCTACACACACACACATGCACGTGTGCATGTATGTACAAATCCTTTATTAAGCAAGTTTATTATTAATCTAATATTCCCTTGCACAAAGTTGCCTGAATGCAAGTACATATCAATGTATGTACACACATATATGTATATACATAAATATATTGCTTTAGTTGGAGATGTTCATATTTTGCCTTAAACACATATATTTGGTCTTCACTTCAGCTTTATTGTTATTATTATTATTATCATTTTAGTTTCTTTGTCAAAGTTCTTTCATCACATGTTCTGTGACCTCTTCAATGACTCTCTATCCCATGTATCACCTCTTGTTCTGCTTATTACATTTTGTTTTTCTGTGGTATGTATCCTTATCTATGCATAGGTTAACAACTGTGTGTGTGCGTGTGTGTAAGAGCTGAAGTGAACAATGAATATATAGTGTGTGTGTGTTTAATAGGCAAAATATGACCATCTCCAAGTATAACAATATTTGTTCCAACACACTATTTCACATCAAGAATATTGTAAAACAAATATATAAACATATGTAAATATATAAATATATATAATTGTTACTGGTGCCAGGGGAAACTACTTCTTTACTCAGTAACACAATTGCATCCCATGCAACAGGTGACACTCATCTCAAAGATATTAGATGTAACTAATTGATCAAGAACTGGCAGATAAGGAGGTCTTTAAACTCATGATCCAATGTCAGTCAGCCTTATAAAATCAATGCTTTTATTAAGTGTCCAATCTATCAGACATGCACTTTACATCTGTGAAACATTAAACAATACAGCTCTATTTCTGAGTGTTAACATATGTACATACAAATACGCATATGTTATATATATATTGGAAAATGTGTGAGATCCTTGGTACAATGAAGTCATTCTTTTTCTTTTTTCATATATATATATATAACACACATACACACACACATGTGTATATCATCATCATCATCATTATTGTTTAATGTCCGCTTTCCATGCTAGTATGGGTTGGACGATTTGAGTGAGGACTGGTGAACCGGATGGCTGCACCAGGCTCCAATCTGATCTGGTAGAGTTTCTACGGTTGGATGCCCTTCCTAATGCCAACCACTCCGAGAGTGTAGTGGGTGCTTTTACATTCCACCGGCATGAGGGCCAGTCATGCAGTACTGGCAATGGCCACGCTTAAAATGGTGTTTTTAATGTGCCACCTGCCCAGGAGCCTGTCCAGCGGCACTGGCAACGACCTCGCTCGAATGATTTTCTAACGTACCACCGGCACAAGTGCCAGTAAGGCAACGCTGGTAACGATCACACCCAAATGGTGCTATTTACGTGCCACTAGTACGGAAGCCAGCCAGCTGCTCTGGCAATGGTCACGCTCGGACAGTGTTGTTAGTGCTCCACTGGCACAGATTCCAGTCATCGAATATGGTTCAATTACGATTTCGATTTCACTTGCCCCAACAGGTCTTTGCAAGCAGAGTTTAGTGTCCAAAGAACAAGAGGTTGACATGGGTGCCCGTCATCGAATTTGGTTCGATTTCGATTTCACTTGCCTCAACAGGCCTTCACAAGCAGAGTTTAGTGTCCAATAAAGTAAAGATCCGAATAAGTGAGCTGGCTACACTCCTGGCAGAGGCCACGGACTATGGTTTCACTTGACTTGCCGGGTCTTCTCATACACTGCATATTTACAAAGGTCTCGGTTACTAGTCATTACCTCGGTGAGGCCTAATGTTCGAAGGTCATGCTTCACCACCTCATTCCAGGTCTTCCTGAGTCTACCTCTTCCGAAATATATAACATGTGACAGTTATTCAGTTGCCATAATAAAACTCTGAGTTTTGGATGTCAGGGCGGAAATCTGCTCCGGCATCTTATCAGTTATTAAGACAAACAAAAATGCTATGAAAATGACTGTTAAACAAAGGGAAATTACTATGTAAATGACTGTTATTAAGACAAACAAAAGAGCTATTAGAATGACTGTTGAATAAAGGGGAAAAACCCGGAGGGGAGAAAGTAAAAGATACTCATAGAATGCACATAGATTAAAAATGAACAACAGAGAATTTAGTATGAATTGGTCTATAATAAGGGAAGCCACACCATATAATACACACACGAAGAATTGAGATTTATGCATGAAGGAGGCAATCCACATAATCCGAGACAACAAAAATAGTTTACTCAATAAAATTCTGATGTTATAATTACCTGTAGACACAAATATCTTTCAACGTTTAAATTTTTCAAAAATAATTTGATTATAGGATTCTAATTTAGTCTTTCTCCATATTATGGATTCTTCCAAAACTTTACATTGTATATAACGTCGTAATATACTTTTTATTATTCATTGCGTTTAATATCATATGCCCGAAGATAATGGTCCAATCAAACATTTGATTTTTATGTAACACACCTTTTCCTTTAAAATTTTAACCATGTAATTCTATTAACTCTGTTGAGAGAAATATAGAGTATTGCTATGGTTGGAGTTAGCTCCAACCTATAGCAACCTATAGTTAGCTCCAACCTATAGCAAACTATATCTTTTCAAAATTTTAAAGATGCTTATTAACTTCATCGGTTTCATTTTTTTAGAAAAAGATTGTTAAAAGTAAAATGTAAAGCTTTGTATGAGCAGCTTTGTTGTGTTAAGTACTGGTTATCACAAAAGTATTAGAATACAGATATACATTCTTTGATAATAATAAGAAAATGTTAAAAACAGTTTACAAGAAAGTATTTTAGAAAGTAATCAGAACGGGAGTCAGAAAGACAGGTCAGTTATTCCTCTACAATTTTTTTGTAAATTCTTAAATATATCTCCTTCTGTGTATATATATACTACCAAACAAACATGATTTTTATTGAACTCAAAATAATTTTTGGAGTCCCGTTCTAATTACTTTCTTAAATACTTTCTTGTAAACTGTTTTTAACATTTTCTTATTATTATCAAAGACTGTACATCTGTATTTTGATACTTTTGTGATAATCAGTACTTAACACAACAAAGCTTCTAAAAAGTGAAACCGGTCAAGTGAATAAACATCTTTAAAATTGCATTTTCAAACCTTCTTTCATATATATTTCCACTCTTGCGGTACCTTACAACTTTATTTTGTTATATATATATATATATATATATATATATATATATATAGAGAGAGAGAGAGAGAGAGAGAGAGATACACACACACATATAAATATATATACAGAGTGCGATGGGTAAATTGTCATCATTTTATATTTTTAATTTCATGCATTTGCATTGTTTGTTTTTAATTTTGTCCACTATACAGTATAGTAGGGTCAGTTGGGCACCGTCTGTGAGAAAAACAGCACCCTGATGCAATTTACTCTGCCAGAAATTTGGAAACGACATGATGTATTGCTTAGCTTTTGCACCAGAACCTCCAATATGAGACACCAGAAACCAGAAGCTCCAATACGAACATGTACCAAGAGTAATAAAAATCAAACATCCACTCATTTTCCCACATGGCCTCAGACTCAACACAAAGGTCTACATCTAGTGCCTGGAGGAAGTAGTGCTGTCCTGTGTCAAGAGAGTGGCTGCTGGAAGACCCTATGTCTGGCAACAGGACTCTTCACCATGCTACACAAGCAGGATAACCCAGTTATGGCTGTCAGGCAATTTCTACAACCACATCACCCATAACAACTGGCCAGCTAACTCCCCAGACTGCAACCCCCTTGATTATTGTGTGTGGGGCACAATTGAGTGAAAGACCAACACCAAAGATGAATTGAAGCCAAGGATTATGGCAGCATTCATCAACTTATACAAGGAAACCATCCATGAGAGTTGCAGGAGATTCTAAAGTCATCTGAAGGCTGTGGTTGAAGCCAATGGCAATTTTATTGAATAGATTTATTCTTTAGTATTTCAAGATATTTTAATGTAATTTTGGTAAATATATGTTTAAAATGAGATGTCAGTGTTATTTTCGTTTTTACATAATTTAAACAGTTTATTTGCCACACCCTGTATATAAGGGACACTCCCATTGACAAATGATTTGTTTATAATGATCAAATGAATGTGCTGTACATTAGCTCACTCCCTCTATCACGCGCGCACACACACACAGCAAGATTGTTATAGTTTTCATCTATCAAATTCACTAACAAGATATTGGTTGGCCCAAAGTCATGACACTTATGCTAGAAGACACTTATAAAAGGTGCTGCATAATAGGATTGAACCCAAAACCAAACGTTGTGAAGAAGACTACTTAATGACACAACCATGCAAACAGATACACACATATAGATTTGTGTGTGTGTCAAGCCAAGTGAGATCGTAGTTGTGGTGTGGCCAATGCTGGTGTTTCGTAAATGGCACCCATACCGATGGCATATAAAAACCACCCACTACACTCTTGGAGTGGTTCATGTTAGAAAGGACATCCAGCTGTAGAAACCATGCCAAATCACACTGGAACCTGGTGCAGCTCCCCAGCTTATGGGTTATCAGTCAAATCATCCAACCCATGCCAACATGGAAAATGGACATTAATGATGATGATGATGATATATATATATATATATATATATATATATATATATATATATATATATATATATATATATATATATGTATATATATATATATGTATATATATATATATATATATATATAAAGTGTAGTATATTGCCACTTATCGTGCAGTTACTGTTAATACTTCATATAGAGAATTAACATTGCTTATATATATATATATATATATATATATATATATATATATATATATATATACAGGGTGCATAAAATATTTGAGGACAGATTTATGTTTATAAGAAAACAGATATATAATAACAAATAATAACTTTATTTATCAAAAAATGCTATGAGGATAAAAATAAACTTTCTTTTCTATAATGTTCTTCAATAAAGCCACCTTCAGCTTCAACAACTGCTTCTATATGAGATCTAAATCATCTACATGTTCGAATCAAGTGGTCCTGGTTCATTTTGGACATTACTCTGACTATGACATCTTTCAAAAAATCTTGGTGTTATGGGCATGTTCATTGACCTCTCTCTCAACAATGCTCCACATGTAATAGTCCAATGGATTGAGATCTGGGAAATTAGGAAGCCAAATGTTAGGGGCTATGTGATCATGAAAATTTTCAGCCATTCATTCCTGTGTTATTAGAGCCATGTGTGATAGTGCAGAGCCTTACTGAAACACATATGGCATTCCATTGCATACACTGTCTATCTATGGCTTAACAATTATTCCAGGACCTCAATGTAGGCGGCAGAGTTAACTCTAAGGCCTTGTGGAAAGAAGTGAGGAGGCATCACATTGCTGACAACCCTGAAAACCTGATACTTGCAGGAAATTTTGTATGCGTAACACTTGCTACTTCAGAATGGTCTGCACATAACCATCTGTCATTCCTTCTGTTAACTTATTGATCTTGGGCAAAGTTTTTCTTGTTTGAGAAAAACCAAATCAAATCTTCTGTTGGATTTTTCATTTTGTTTAAGAGCCTTTTAGATTTGCTGTAGTGATTTTCTTTTGCTTTTTCTGACAAATTGATCTTTTCTCATCATATAAGACTTATATCTGATGTCTTCGTGGACAACATTTCTGACTGTTTCTTCTGACACATGGAGATCTTTTGCAATTAACCTCATGGACTTTCTGGGTTTGTAATCAAATGGTCTGTTGATAAATTCAAGTGTTCTGATGATTTCAGAGCATTTAGAATGCTTTTGATGCTTTGATACTGGTGATACGATACCATCTTCAGTCTCTAGCTCCTTACAAATTTTGTAGATGAAAGATCTATAAACTTTTGAAAATCGAGATATTTCTAAATTGCTATGCTCAGCCTTTATAACCACAATAATAGTATGCCTCTTCATTTCTTGAGTAAGCTGAGGGTCTGCCATTATTATTTTCTGAAACAAAGATTAGGGTCTATCCTTGATTCTAGTTGTCATCTTCGGTGACATTGTGGTATTTATTTGTGATCGTGGCAGTAACTATACTCTCAACAACTAAGTGAAAAGGAAGGGAGAATCAAGAGGTGTCTGTGTCTTCTCACAACTACATACTCACTTAAAACAATTGCCAAATGTATGGTACATATAACCAAGCCATATTTTTTCAGAGGTGATGGCTGCCTTGAAAAACAGAAGTTTAGAGAAATTACATAAGAACAGATCCTTGCAATGTTTCACTTTGAAAATTTCTATTTCTAACTAATTGAAATTTGTTGTATATTATTATAGGCTGGGAAATATGTTGCTGGTCAGCATTTTGCTTTGTTTCTTAAGGAGATGCTTAGTAGTTTGTGTATAAGCAAGTATTTTATTGATGGTAATGGAACTTAGGATGGCATGTAGGGAGGAAGTTGCTGCAGACATCATATATTTTTTGTGAGGAGTTTGTTGATTTGATGTAATGATTGAAATGTGTGTTGTGATCTACAGGGTAAAGAACTCTCCTAATAAAATCTGAAAAATTATTTTTGGATCTTATTTTCATTATTGCCTACATAGACAGACTCTCACCTACTGCCTCAAGTTCTAATCTATTCTAGAGATAATCCGTGAGAAATGAGTCGAGTAATATTAAGTAATGATGTGCAGCTCTAATAGCACAGTTTTATCTGTAACTCATTTCTGCACCAAACTGGTGCTTACACTGTCTATCCTTCATGGTTATTTACTAATTTCCAGTGTAAGTAGGAATTTCAACCATGTTTCGTGGTCTGCTACCACAACAGCTCCTTTATAGGATCCAGTTAGCTCAAGACATTATCAGGAGGAACCACGTCCGGTTTCGGCCCCTACTCCTCTACCGTTTTGACGTGGCCCCCCCCCCCTTTCGGAGGTGTCTTCAGCTCTGGTGTTGGGTGCATGTCTTCTTTCTTCTATTCCCTGGCCTCTTCGATGCAGCATCAAAGAGTGTCAGCGTCCGACTGATTGTCATGTCAAATTCCCCTTTTTATACCTGCTGCTAGGCTCCAGCAGGCTTCCCCCAAATGCTTTTGATTTCTTGGAAAATGGTACATGGTAACCTTTTGATAAATATTTTCTTTCTTTTATTTTTGTATCTAAAAGGATTGCTTTCATTTATAATGTGATGGCTATAAATCTTATTATTTTGTTTTGTTATTAAATTTGATATGTTTTAAGTTTTGTTAAAGACAAATTGAGAGGAAATGTTATTTACTAATTCAAATAACTATTCTGATAAATAATATATAAATGTATTAATATATGAAATAGCTTTAAATTTAAAAGCATTCCATAGTAATGGTAAACATTTTGGGTAAAAAAAATTATTTTGGAAAAGCTGCAGGAAACTTCCTTTTGACATTAAAGGTAAGATATTTCATAATCTAAAAGATTTAATTATTTTGTTTTGTATTTTCACTGTTAAAAGTAATGTATAATATATGTATTCCTTTTAGAACCTCCATCACCTCCTGGAAATATTGTTGTTGATGATGTGAACTATGACACTGTGACTCTATCATGGAAAGAACCAAGGAATGCTTCAGTGACCAGCTATCTTCTAGAAATTAAGCATATAGAAAGAAAATTCTGGAAAAAGGAAGCTCGATTGCCTCCTTATATGCTTCACTATCAGCTGAAGAATTTATCTGATGATGATATACTTTTAGTTCGAGTATCAGCATCGAATCAGTATGGTACCAGTGAACCTTGTACTCTCACCTCACCCATACACATTAAATTTCGCACGAGTAAGTAGGTATTTTCCTTATATAAATGGCACTCGTCAGTGTCTTCTCTTCAGGTGAAAATATCAGAGAGTAATTAGTAATTTCTTTAAATATACAGAATATTAACTTTTTATGTAATCCAGTCAAAACATTGTCTCTTGAAAAGTGGAATTAATACTGTATTTATTGGGTTCTAGTTTTTTGACAACATTCTTGATAAAAGAAATATAAATGCACACACACACACATGCACACATATAATCATACATACACACACACGCATAAATATATATAAATATATTTCTCTGTAGTTTTACGCATATATTTGATATAAAAAACCTTCTTCATTAAATAGTATTTTCCAGTAACTTTAATCTATTTATAAAGTGAATAATTTTTATTTCGAACCAATTAAAAGCAATCAATATTTTACAGAATAATTAACAAAATTTATATGTAGACTTGCATTTTAACAAATACCTTATGTATGTTGTCTTTATAAACCAGTTTATCTGTTTTAAATTTTTCATTTCAGAGCCTTGGTAACTTTGCATGTTATGGTGATGCTATTGATAACTGAATTACACTAGAACTGGTTCATTTTAAACTTATTATTAGTTTTCTTTATTTTGAACTAACATTGAATGTTATATTTTGAAAACATTTTGAATAAATATCATGTTTGGTTTTACAAGTATTTAACACATCTTTATAACTATAAATTATAATGTTAAATATGAAAATTTTTCTGTTCATCATTTATGAATATATGAATAATTTTTGTGTCATTCATACTAATGATATCCTTATAATACATACATACATACATACATACATACACACACACACACACAACATACCACCATGGAAGGCAGACATTAAATGAGTATGATAATGAGGATACATACATGCCCACATGCATGCATACATACATACATACATACATGCATGCATGCATACATATCACATTACATCACACACATATTTACAGCACTTGGGCATGGAATGTAAGCAAGTGAGTGAGTATGCAAAATTGATTTTATTTCACTTACTGTTACTGAAAATTTTCAGCAGAGCAATCATCAAATATTTAGATATTCAAATAGAAAAACATTTCAAACTTTGACTCAATGATCACTTTTCCTGCCTTTTATTTATTGGCAATTATATCAAAGAAATTTGATACAAATCTTCCCCAAAGAGAACTCTAACCAGTTGCTGAAAAATCCCTATTCTGTAAGCCTAATCATTTGAATGCTTATTCATAAATTTCAAGGTATATATGACCATTGAGTCTTATCACTAGACAGCTAATTTTGCTTAAATATTTAGGTAAAGATTGAATTCTTTTCAGTTGCAACTAAAGGTGTTCCTTCTGCTTCATACATTCATTATTCTTAAGATTGGATGTTTCATTTCTGGACTTTTCCTTACCAGATACATAAATTTATTTTACTATGCACATGAAAATAAAGCTTAAACAATTAAGCCTCTTTTTAAACAATATACCTTTTAAATATCAAAGGCATAATGTGTCTTTAGAAAAAAAAAACAAATGAAAAAAAACACATAGAAGACAATAAACCAATTTTCTGAAAGGTCCTGGTAATGAAAAACCTGACAAGTCACTTTTGTATAACAATATGATTTACAATAAATGAATTGCGTGGAATGGGGTAGACAATCTAACAAGAAACTGTGACACATGGTATCATTGGAAATACAGTGGTCATAATTTTTCACTTGGAAATAGCTAGTAATGTTTCATAGCCCTTACAGTTATACTTTTATAATTCCTTTCATTCTTCAGCCTTTCATGGCTATGTTCAAAATACTATTGCAAATATCAAGTATTGTGACCTGAAAATATTGAATACTAGCAGAGGCAAAATATGCTGTATAGAAATTTGAGAGGACATTCTGTAGATGGACTCTCAGATGAATGATGGCTGGGTGCCTCTCATGAATGGGGAAAATTGAAGATGTGCCAAAAAGCCTCATTGGTACTTGGAAACTTTTACGAAAATTAAAATGGGGATTAAATGAAAAAAATGATTTACGTGAATATCCTCACAAGAGTAATTGAAATAAATGGCGATTGTGGAACCCCTCACTCACGCACGCACGCGCGCGCGCATTTAAAGTGTGTCTTTGTAAATATGTTTGTATACATTTATATGTGTGTGTTTGTAAGAGACAGAGTGTGAGTGAGAGAGAGAGGTTTGTTGTCATGTATACGTACATGCATAAATATACATACATCTTTGGATGTATGCATATGACAACACAGCCCTTGACTCACTCACACTCTGTCTCTTACAAACACGCACGCGGGCTCATACACACGTGTGTCTTTGTAAATATGTTTGTATACATTTATGTATGTGTGTGTTTGTAAGAGACAGAGTGTGAGTGAGTCAAGGGGTGTGTGTGTGTGCGTGTGTATGTGTGTGAGACAGAGTGAGAGAGCGGTGTGTATGTAGTATTTACTCTCTCTCTCACATACACACGAACACACAAAATAGAGAGTGAAGCTTTTTGCCGTTGTTACGTCAATACCGGAGCACGCGCGCGCGCATACACACGTATGTCTTTGTAAATATGTTTGTATACATTTATATATGTGTGTGTTTGTAAGAGACAGAGTGTGATTGAGAGAGAGAGGTTTGTTGTCAAGTATACGTACATGCATAAATATACATACATCTTTGGGTGTATGCATATGACAACACAGCCCTTGATTCACTCACACTCTGTCTCTTACAAACACGCACGCACGCGCATACACACGTGTGTCTGTAAATATGTTTGTATACATTTATGTATGTGTGTGTTTGTAAGAGACAGAGTGTGAGTGAGTCAAGGTGTGTGTGTGTGTGCGTGTGTATGTGTGCGAGACAGAGTGAGAGAGCGGTGTGTATGTAGTATTTACTCTCTCTCTCTCTCTCTCATACACACTCACACACAAAATAGAGAGTGAAGCTTTTTGCCGTTGTTACGTCAATACCGGAAGTTGACATTGAGGAACCTTTTTAAAGAAGTGAATCTTAAATATAAAGCAATATTATTTATTTTTAATTAAAAAAATCAAATGAAGAGCCTAAGATTTATCCGAGGTCAAATTATTCATGCATTACAAGTATGGAAGCATTTGGTGAAGTCGATTTCACGTGAAAAGCGATTACACACACATCTCTGTTTTATATATAGTATAGAAGAGCTATGTGAGACTGGAGGCTTGAATGAATGATTCACATTTACTTTGTACAGATGTCCCATGGCTGGCAACCAGATAGAAAACAAAGGGTTTAAGTATGTATGTAAACTTGTTTGTTTTTATGTATGCATCTTTTGCTTGCATTCTCAGTGGCTATACATACAAGACTATGATATACTTTTTTTTACATATCTTTTTTATTCAATGCAGTATTTCCATGTAAGTCAACTATATACATAAAATATCTAGATTTTTTAATGCTTTTTTCAATATATTGAGTTTTAAAATATGTTCAGCATGTTTCTGTTTTGTCAGTTTTTGAATATTTATTCAGCTTATCCTTTTGAAAATTCCATTTTTTTTTTTTAAACTTGAAGCATGAATTACATTTTTCCTTTAAAATATTCTTGATTTGCATCTCTTTACGATGTGTTAGTCATTTTTTGATAATAATAATAATTATTATTATTTTTCTCATGAACATCATTCTGCTAATGATCTAAAAGCATGTTACTTTAATGTAAATTTTACTACTCCATTAAATCACTATCCTGCACAAAATTTGGTATATTGTTGGTTTTTTTAAACTTTACCTGTCAAATGTTGTTTGCATATTTATTTAATTAAAACACATTCTTAAATAGAAAAATTTATCTTCTTAACACATTAAACCAAACAGTAGAACCATATACATTCTAATAATATTTCCTGGAAGAAACTCCTTGTGTTATCTTAGCTTAACCTTAATCGTTATTTTTTTTCAGGGTACATGCACATACACGCCTGCCACATCTCTCTCTCTCTCTCTCTCTCTCTCTCTCTCCCAATCTCACTATCTCTTTTTCTGTATACATACATACATATATATATACACACACATACACACATACATGTACATACACACATAAGTGCATACACACACACACACACACATATATATATATATATATATATATATATATTTGTATGCGTGTATTATGTATATGCACATATATAAATACATTCATGATCTTTTATCTCCCTCAAAGAACACATGGGAAATTTGAACTTCGAGTTGATTTATGCAATAAGATTGCATGGATTACATTTATTTATCAATGTAATGTGTTTTTTACCCAACAGGAGTTCCACTTGCTCCTTCAAAATGCCCTGAAGTAATTAGGTTTGGAGAAAGCTCAATTAAAATGTTCTGGGATGTTCCATTGGATGATGGTGGATTTTCGATCATTGGTTATCAAATAGAGAAAACTGAAAGGGCAGGCAACTTCTGGACAATAGTAAATGAAGTTCCAGTGACAGATACCAAATATATCATTGAGAACTTGCAAGAGAACTCAACCTATCGCTTTCGAGTAAGGGCTATTAATTCTATAGGATTAAGTGACCCTTCACCATCAACACCTTTGATACTTTTCAAGATAAAAGAAGGTATGTTACAGTATATTGATTTATCTTTAAAATTTGATACTACTGGAACAATTTTTATTACAGTGTTTATGAGTGTGTGTTTCTATATTCTGCAAATGATATCATCGTCATAGAAATATCCTTATATTCCAGTCAATGAGCCACCTTATTTCAAGGAGGAAATCCAAGACATTTGTGTGGAATGGGGAAAATCAGCTGAGTTTTCTTGTGAAGTGGTTGGTATTCCTACTCCAAATATAACATGGTAAGATTTCTCTGACTCATATAAATCTTTCCTTCTTTTTTGAAAAGCTGAAGTATAGCAAGCTTTTATTCTTAATACTAAGAATTAAATCTGAAACTGTTGCATATGCATAAATATGTTTACCTGTTTGTATTCATAATCTAAAGCAACTGCATGAAAATGTCACTGACATATGTTTCTCTGAGACATGATACTACAGAAACAGTAGAACATCACCAACTATAAAAGAAATGTTCAACTGGAAGTGTTACTGGTATAGTATATAACTATGCAACTATACTTTCAAACATTGATAGATCATTCCTAATAAAGGAAAACTCTGATAGTTGGAAAGTGTTACATATATGTGTGCTTGTGTGAGAACTAGTGTTTTTTTTTTCAATGTAAATTGATGTATTAAGTTCTTGTAGACAAAAGGGGTGGGAGTAAAACTTAACCAATCCTCCAATAAAGGCTGATAAATGGTACATTGAAATTTGTTCTAGGATCAGTATGATTGACGAAAATCTATTGTTGCTTGAGAGAGAGCTTTCTCCTTTATCACTTTATTATTATGTTTCCCTGGAGAATTCATAAATATCCACACACACACACACATTAAATGTTAAAGTGGTGACAGGAAAGGGAGAAAGTGTGAGAAGGAAGAAAGACAGAGACAAGATGTAAGAGGGAAGAAGAAAGAAGAGAATGGGTGAAAATTAATGAAAAATACTGGAAATTCCAGAAAGGTTGAGGGCAAATATTAGTGAGAAAAAGTGAGAAGAAATTAAATCTATTATGTATAATGACATATAAAGTTGGTCCATGGAGTATGCTGAGCAAAGAACATACTAGAGAATGATAGGGTACACGAGGAGAGTGTCAGTGCCTGAGTACACATTTTCTTTTGTATATGCAGATGTTGAAGATCTCTTTCCCAGCATTGCAATATTGAGATAGAAACTTGGTTGTAATTTTTTCCATAAAAAATTCTGTTAGCTTGCATCTCAGCTGATAACATGGAAACCAATAAGAAAACAAACTCTATGCAATAGAATTCTGCCTTTCATTAAGATTTTGAAGAATGCAGAATTCCATAATGTGAAAGATGCCAGTGTATATATCTATATATAAATATGCAAATTTCTCTACGTGATGCTTGTCAGGATTTAAAATAAGTCCACTCTTTCTTCTCTAAAGGTACAAGAACTGTTGTCAAATCTTCAATGGGTGTAAACATAAGATTGACACAGTTGGAAATGAACAATTGTTGACCATAAACAATGTGGATTTTGATGATTCTGGAGATATAGAATGCCGAGCAAAGAACAAAGTGGGATCTGCTTGTAACAAAGGAAAATTAGATGTTTATGGTAAGAGGAGTTTATTAATAACATTTTTTTTAATGTAAATTTTTTCTTTTCTTTTACATTTACCAAAGTAAAGTTGCAAACTTTATGAAATAGCCTTATTTTAAAAGTTATGCTTTGCTAGGTCAAGGGTTGGAAGGGCCAAAAAAGTATTTATGCCCATTTGCGATTATAATGCACCAAAAACAATTAGCAAAGGTAGCTTGGTATATTTTATCGAATTATACTTGTTTGCAAGTGATGGTTATGTTTAATATATACATGCATATATACCTATACACTTATATACATATACACATATACACACACATCATATATGTACATGTACACATAATATTGAACTAGACAGTACAATTTTATTTCATCTCAGCAAGATATTTATTTGTTGAAATCACTAACTGCACAACAACTCATCATGTAGCCAGTGCTATGATTTTATGCCTCTGTGAATAATAAAATAGGAAGAATGGAATTCAAATGTACAACATAAAAAGTATAGAATATTTATCATAAGTTGCTTATATAGTATGCATATATATGCATGTGTGTGTGTGCATGCATGCATGTGTTTACGTGTGTGTGTGTGTATGTGTGTGTGTGTCTTTAACTGATATTCATTGAAATCAAAAGTCCTTATGTAATTATTTACTATAATTATGAAACATTAGTTAATAACGAAATTTTTTGTTTTTCTCTTCCTTTTGTTTTCAAAAATATCAACTCTATTTTACAGCCCCTGCCAAAGTCAAACTCTCTGATTATTACAAGAAAGGACTAAGATATTTTGAAGGAGACACAATGAAAATTAACATCCAATTCTTCGGTAAACCTCGGCCTGTTATTCTTTGGTCTAAAGACGGCAAAACAATCAAGAACAATCGGCATGCTTGTGTTAGAAATTTAGAAAAATATACAACTCTTGTGGTACAAAAAGTTTCGAAAGCTGATGCCGGAGTTTATCATTTACATGTCAACAATCTTCATGGAAATGATTCTGTTGATATTCCTATCACAATTATTGGTAAGTTTAATTTACTCATGATAGTAAATAGAAAAGAGCGTAGGAGTGGCTGTGTGGTAAGTAGCTTGCTTACCAACCACATGGTTCTAACTTCAGTCCCACTGGGTGGCATCTTGGGCAAGTGTCTTCTACTATAGCCACGGGCTGACCAAAGCCTTGTGAGTGGATTTGGTAGATGGAAACTGAAAGAAGTCCGTCGTATATATGCATATATATGTATATGTGTGTGTGTGTCTGTGTTTGTCCCCCCAACATCTCTTGACAACCGATGCTGGTGTGTTTACGTCCCCGTAACTTAGCGGTTCGGCAAAAGAGACCGATAGAATAAGTATTAGGCTTCCAAAGAATAAGTCCTGGGGTCGATTTTCTCGACTAAAGGCGGTGCTCCAGCATGGCCACAGTCAAATGACTGAAACGAGTAAAAGAGTAAAAGAGTCTGCTGAGAGTAACCTAGTCGTTTGTCAAGTTGTAGATATGTTTTGCATTCCATCAGTGGGATTGTTGCTTTTTCTTGTTTCAAATTTATTATCTTATATCATTTATGAGTGGTTATATGGGGTGCTTAAACCAGAATTTCACCAAAATATCAACAGCTTCTGTATTTGTTACCTTTTGCTTGTTTTCCATTATGCTGGGGCACTACCTTAAAGAGTTTAGTTGAAAAAATTGCCCCTGGTATTGATTTTTCAAGTCTGGTAATTATCATTGAAATATTTTAATTACCAAGAAAAAAAATTGCCCCAAGTCCTTTATATGAAGTTGGGCCTCCCATAAGCTTTAATGCACAAAAAGCTTTTTAATATATATATATATATATATATATATATATATATATATATATATATATACATGTGTGTGTGTGTGTGTGTGTGTGTGTGTGTGTGTGTGTGTGTGTGTGCGCGCATGCGCGCATTTGTGCATTTGTATATATATATATATATATATATATATATATATATATATATATATATATGTATAGTGAAGTTGCATGGCTCAGTGGTTAAAATGTCAGGCTCACAATCATGAGGTAGTGAGTTCAATTCCCCGTCTGGGTTGTGTATTGTGTTCTTGAGCAAGACACTTTATTTCACGTTACTCCAGTTCATTTAGCTGTAGAAATGAGTTGCGATATCACTGGTGCCAAGCTATATTGGTCTTTGCCTTTCCCTTGGATAACATCGGTAGTGGGAAGAGGGGAGGCTGGTATGCATGGGTGACTGCTGGTCTTCCATAAACAACCTTGCTCAGATTTGTGCCTCAGAGGGGAATTTTCAAAGTACTATCCCATGGCCATTCATGACCGAAGAGGGTCTTCTCCTTCTCTCATAAACATGTATTGGCCTACAAAATTCATTTGCAAGGCATTGGTGGGGCTGCAGCAGAAGACACTTACCCGTGATGCCATGCTGTGGGCCTGAGCCTGAAACCATGTGGTTGGAAAGTTAGTTTCTTAACCACACTGCCATGCCTATGGTAATGTAATTTCAATAGTGTAACAGAATATATTTGAACCAAAAATAATCTTTCTTTTGTTTTTGCAGTAAATTGAATATTTTTCTTCTGATTTTTCAATCCCAAATATTTAGTGTTTAAGAAAATAGACTATATTAATTATTTTCATTATTATGGTGATAACACAGGGAAACCAAAAACTCCTGGGAAACCAACTGTTACAAATGTAACAAGCCATTCAATTGAGATTTGCTGGCCAGAGCTAGAATCAGCCACTGAAATTTCAGCTAATGGCTACATTATAGAGAAATGTGACTTGGTAACAGGAATATGGAGGTATGCAATGTCAACGAATACTTGTCAGGCAACAATAAATTATTCTGAAGGAAATAATAAATACAAATTTCGTGTCCTTGCTGAAAATGCATTGGGTGTTAGTGAACCAAGCAAACATTGTGAAATTCTTATTAATGAAGAAGTTAAGGAAAAAACCAGCTCTGACGAATTATGTAAGTAATTTGACAGTTTTTATTTTTCAAGTGTTTAACTAAAATATTGTTCTTTTTATATTTCCCTCTCTACATATTCCTGCAACTTATTATGGTCATATGTTTGGAAGTTAAGCCTTACTTATATACTTGAGTATAACTTGATACTTTTTAAAAACAATTTTTAAACATATGATTAATACATGGGGGAACTTTTTACTTTAAAAATTAAAACTAAAAATGTTGGGCCTTTGTGCAACCCCTGCAAACTTAGGTTGTGTTCACTCCACTTCCCACCCCAATTATGCATTAAGAAAATTAGTTTGAAAATGTTGATCTATACACAGATGTGTATGGCAATAGGGAATGTGTGGTTTATGGCATTTAACATAGTTTGGTATTTCTATGAATGTCATTTTTCTCTTGTTTTATAGTCAGGCAATCCATTGCTTGTGTTTGTTTTATTTTAGATGATTCAAATGAGGAAGATAAATCACTCGACACTGATAGAATCATAGGTGGTGTCCTCAGTAAATATATTATTTATGAAGAATTGGGTCGGTAAGTGCCACTTTGGTCTTTATTTTTTGCATGTCAGCTTTGATTTGTCTGTATATTTATGTTTTTTTATTCAAATGTAGAAGTGGAAGACACTTCCAGCCTAGTGAGATCAATGTGGACAGGAAAAGATGTTATTGGTTTACAGTTCTGAGAATAAATGATTGGGAATGTGCTTAGTGTGTGCTTTGCCTTTCAGGCACACTAGAAATGGTGAGATGTGTGTATTGAGGGGACCTTGGCAGTATAGGTATGTAACCTACTAGCTGAGAGGAGCAGAAGGCATTATAAGAGAAGTAAAAAGGACAGATTGAAAAAGTAATGTGTCTCTGGATTAGAGATTGGTGTATGTTGAAGTAGAAAAGGGTCAACAAAAAAAAAAAACAGTGTGTCTGTGGTAGTGTGTTGAGGTAGAGGAGAGAACAAAGAAATAGTATATCTCTGAACTAGTGGTTGTAGTGTGATGGTGAGTGGGTTTATTTTAATGGACTGAGTGGCATTTTGGAGGAACAATATTGTTTTGGATGTTTCTGTTTATAGCATAGTACCATTTCAGTATTCTAATGTTAGTTCTCACCGGGCTTTAGAACAGCTTAACAAGTGTTGATGTATTTTTACATCTATAACATTTTGTTAGGGATTTGAGGTCTAGCATTTGCAGAAATCAACAGTTTCTAAGAAGTGATTTTCATGAATAGGGAAAGTGTAGCACAAGCCTGTTTATTTTAGATATTTTAATGATTGTATATAGGTGCTTTTAAAGGTGGATTGCTTGTCATATCTCCCATATAATACTTATTTCAAGGCCTGTATATTAATGGAAGACATATAAAAGTGGTATGAGAGTTTTGGTTGCATAAAGCTGAGGTTAGTGTACAGAAAGTTAAGAAGGATTGAAAAGGAATCATCTGCGTAGGAATGTGTTGGATTAAAAATAGCAAGATCAGAAAGATCTCTGTTGGTATATGTTGATCAATCTAATACGCAAAACATCTGATCAAGTGATTATAGACTGAGCAAGTTCATTGGCAGACAACTATGAGGTTCTTCTGATAGATAAAGCTAAATATTTTGCTTTCATAAAGTTTCTCAAGGACACCCTCAAAGTGAGAGAGTTATATTGGTTGTCACTAAAGAGGTTGAGCTTTTCATGATGAGGAAGATGGTGGCTTATAATGTTTTTGATGATGAAGAAGATGGTGGCTTATGTTTTTACAGCCTTTCAGTAGTTGTAAATAAATAATTAATAGATCATAGAGTCTGCTTCCTTGAGCATTAATCACTTTGTTGTTTCCATAGACTGGATATATCTCCACAGAGAAAGAAAAATTGTAGCGTTTGAGAAGGATAGGATATAGTTGTGAAGTAAATTCTTTGGAACTAAGACAGTTCTTTGTTGGAGTAATCAGACAAATTTCTCTTCTTAAGAGAGAACATATCAAGCATTAAGCATGACCATTAAGATTTTCCAATGTGATGGAAAGATTTTATTCCTTGTGAGATAATCCCCAATTCTACCTTGAGAACCAATAACAAAGTCATTATCATCTGGTTTTCTTCAATCACTTGTGTTAACATATCTAGCCTATTGTAGACATACTATGATGTAATGAATACAATCTAAAATAAATAATTTTAATTCAGATGATAATTAATATCATATTTAATTTACTTTTTTAAAGGTGGTGAGCTGGCAGAATTATTAGAGTGTCAAATAAAATGGCATTTCTTCTGATGCTTTATGTTCTGAGTTTAAACTTTTATGAGGCTGACTTTGCCTTTCATTCTTTCCTAAAGTGATAAAAAATACCAGTCACATATTAGGGTTGATGGTACAATTAACCCCGTCCCCCAAATTTCAGGTCTTTTGCTAATATTAGAAAGAATTATTAATTTACTTTCAATTTCAGTGGTGCATTTGGAGTTGTGCATCGGGCAGTTGAGAGAGCTACCGGTAAAGTTTGGGCAGCAAAATTCATAAAGTGTAGACCACATGAGAAAGAAGCTGTTGAACATGAGATTTATATCATGAATTGCTTGCATCATCGCAAACTTTTGCAGCTTCACGAAGCTTTTGAGCAGCCTGGAGAGATTGTCATGATTCTTGAATTGTAAGTATTTTTAATAATACTTATTAAAACCTAGATTTTGTTTCTTGTCTTTTAGTTTTTAATAATTGAATTTTATAAGTTTTTAAAGCCTTCATAAGATTTTAAATCTTTAATGCAAAGAAGAAATTTTAAAAGTTAATTTTTCAAGTGGCAAGCTAAGAAGCAAACACATACACCCTGTAAATTTACTATAACTTCTTGTTTCTTTTTACCTGTGAATCCACCTCAATTTTCATTGCACTAACTTATTGATCAACTCACATCCATTTGCCTGTGAGCCAATCCAGCATGCTCAGGAGTTTGGCATATGATGGGCCAATAAAGTCATGTTCTGCGAGTGTTCATCCTCAGCTGGATACCAACTGTGACACCAAATCAGGATAATAGACATCATTTACTTGATCTTGTAATTCAACAAGGCTGCAAAACTATGAATCTCTGCTAAATGCCACTTTTTTTCATATCTCAATTATATGGCTCTTCTCTCTATTTCCCCTGTATTTAAGGAATAACTGTAATAATCAAAAATCAGTAGTTCTCTCACTCAGACAAAACAAAACATAAAAAAAACTGAGTGGTTAGTTGAAGTGTAAGAAACATCAGCCAAATTTCCTAAAACCCCACTTTACTATCATAATACAGGAAAGATTCATTAGATAATAATTCATAGACTTCACATAGTGAGACTCCAAATAACATATCTTTTCATTCTTAAAACATTCTAGCAGATTTGAATACAAATATCTGATCACTGCTGTTTTTCATCATCAGAGAACATTTTCTCCCTTATGAGCAATGTGTATTCATAACACATGAGATTCACCAGTGTAAGGGTACTTTGAGACATTGTGGTGTTTCAGCCTCATTTTGTGTCTCTTCAGTTGAAGTTTCTTCAGACTAATGAATCTTACAAGCGCAAAAACTCTTGTCTGTTGGAATCAACAAACAACTTATATGCTGAGGTATACAGATGTCTGTCAAAATATATTTATGGTGTGCACATAGAGCAGTGAGAATCAAGCGATAATATGTCTATTCATTCTTAATACATTTATTCAGTAGTTACCAATATAACAGCTGATTTTTAAAATATATTACAAGCATTTCTGGAACCTTTTCCCTCTATCATATTCTATTGCACTGGACATAAATTATTTGATTTTAGATTAACTACTTTGCATGAGAAGTGTCTCTCCATATTATATGTATTTTCTTCATATACTATTCCATAATTAATGTCTTTTATTATGCTGGTGCACTTCTCTAAAAAGAATTATTTTTGAATACTGAGAATCAAATGGTGAATTAAATGAATTTATTTTAATTTTCAGCCTCAGTGGTGGAGAACTCTTTGATCGCTTAATCTCAAATGACTACACATTCACAGAAGAAGACTGCATTAGTTACATGCGTCAGATCTGCCAAGGAGTCCAACACATGCATCACAAAAATATTATCCATCTTGATTTGAAAGTAAGACATTTTTAACTTTAACCAGCTTTGTAGAAAGGATATTTACCCATCCAAACTAGAAGTTCCTCCTTTAAACTTTCCAATATTAAGCAGTGGTAAGGCAGTAAGCTGGCAGAATCATTAGTTTGTCAGACAAATGCTTAGTAACATTTCTTCCAGTTTTACATTCTGAGTTCAAATTCTTCCAAGGGCAACCTATCCTGCATCCTTTCAAGATCAATAAAATAAGTACCAGTTCTACTAGGCACTCTATTTCAATTTCCTTTATATTCCACTTGATGCTTTCTGATACTGTTCCCAAGGACCCAACAATAATTTACTCTTTCCTTACCTTCTTCATTTTCCATAACCGGTCTATTTCGTACTTAAGAGGGTTGTATTTATCTATCTTTTCGCCTTCCTTCTTGACTATTCGTGGGTCAAAGGAGCATACAACATCAAATATATTGCATATGTGGTGCACCTTATCCACCACCACTAGGTCCAGTCTGTTATGCTCTCTTGCATCTGATCTGTTTGGATTGGGAAATCCCAGAGGATTTTGCTAGTCTCTGACTCCACTACTCTCTGTGCTTTGTGCTCATACCACGTCTCTTGCCCCCACTTTTTGCATACTTCCCAATGTAACACTTTCACTGCCTGATCATGTCACCACAACTTGTGGTTTTGGGCAAGTCTGGGGCATTCATTTGTGATATGGACAATGATTTCAGCCGCTCTATTACAGATGTGGCACAGTAGAGACACTTGCTCATTCCTAAGGTTGACCCTCCAGTTCATGGCCAAAGCTTGGTCTTGCTCTGCCAGTATAGTACTCTCAGTCTCTTTTTTAAATGTTTCTTTCTTCAGCCAATCCCAACTATTTTTTCCAGCAACTTCTGTTGTGGCTACACAGAATTGATTGTGCAGTCCCTTGGTGCGTAATTATTCTTTGTGTCCTTTTTTGTACTTCTTTCTTTGATTTTCCATTTTTCTCTGCTTTCAGTACATCCTCATTCTTAACTGACACTAGCAAGGTATTATTATTTTGTATTCTTGAACTATTTCAGCCAGAGAATGTCATGTGTGTCACCAAAGACAGCACTGCCATCAAACTGATTGACTTCGGTTTGGCTCAGAAAATTGAAGATGGAAAATCAATTAAGGTGCTTTTTGGCACAGCTGAATTTTGTTCTCCAGAGATCATTAACTTTGAACCAGTTTCTTTCAGCAGTGATATGTGGTCCCTGGGTGTCGTTACCTATGTGCTGTAAGTTATAATAAACTGCTTTTCCTTTTAATTTTATTTTACTATAAGAAACCATGCATCCTTAGTTTTCCTACTCCACATCTTCCACAATGAGTTACAGGTTAATTGGTGATCACTGGGCACAGACTGCAATATATTTTTGGAATGGACCCCTCTACATAAGATTCAAACATGTCCATTTTTGGCCTACATGATGGATGGTGTGGTATGATTAACACCTCTTTCATATTGCTGCTTTTGGTGGTCTTATTTCTATCAGGCATCAAAGTACTGTTTGTTTTTGACTTGTGAATAGACCTTCTCAGTAAAGTCTTCCCCATGCACTTTGTATGTTAATGGAACACCGCTGAGACCTGAAACAAGTGGAGAAGTTTAAGTATTTTGGGATCAAGCAGAAGAGTGAATTGGATGTAAGATCACGGGCACCGGCACAGTAGTGCTCTAGCACCGGCATTTGTTCCTCAGAAGAGGAGAGATTGATAAAAAGCCAAACTCCCTATCTTCAATTCACTTTTCATGCTTATCCTCACCTATGGTCATGAATGTTGGGTAATATCCAAAAGAGTATGATCATGAATGCAAGCAGCTAAAATGAGGTTCCTTAATGGGTCTCTGGAGTAATGTTACCTGACAGGATACATAGATTGGAGATCAGGGAGTCTCTCCAGGGGAAGCTTCTTTTCTGTATTGAGAAGTCACAGCTCTGGTATTGCAGATATGTGATTAGAATCTTGCAGGAAAGAATTGCAAAATGGATTCTTCAAGCTGAGCCAACCAATTATAGATATATTGTTGCCATTTAGCCCCAGATCAGCTCTGAGCAGATCTATGATTAAACATCTCCCAGGCTTTGAGGATTTTACCCTTTCCTCTCTATATTCCAGAAAGAAAGAAAGAAAGAGAGAGAGAGAGAGAGATAGAGAGAGAGAGAGAGAGAGAGAGAGTGAGTGAGTGAGAGAGAGAAAGAGAGAGAGAGAGAGAGAGAGAGAGAGAGAGAGAGAGAGAACAGATATTGATGAGGCCCTAAATCCCCCTTTTTAATACTGCAGGATGTAATTTGAGGAACATTTTGCAACTATCTTTGATAACTCCTTCATTCTGTGCTTATAAGTAGGAATAACTACATTAGTTTTCCTTTTTCCTTCTATTGTTTATTAAATATATTTTTCTTTTTATCTTTTACTCTACAGTTTAAGTGGTTACTCTCCTTTCGCTGGTGACAACGACCAAGAAACATTTGCCTACATTAACAATATAGATTATGATTTTGATGATGAAGCCTGGGAAAATGTATCTGAAATTGCCAAAGATTTCATAGCAAACCTACTTGTCAAAGACAAAAGGTAAAAAAGAAAAACTGCCAGTTCTTTCTTTTTCTTTCTTTTTCAGTTCCTGAAATGTTTGATTCTCTCATTGCTTGTATGAATAAGGGTCCAGCATGACACACAGCTGCATAATGGAGGACTGTGGGAAATGACAACCACCCTATGGGGGCCTGTGTGTGTGGGGGGGGGGGGGGTCAAAGATGAAAACTTTCAGTAGCATCCTCCACCTGTCCCTATCACCACTAGACTTATAAAGACTGTGTGATGGTATTAGTTCTGGCATCTTGATTTGCTGAATAACCTATACAATGAATATTATTATAATAGGCAAGAAAGAAAGAAAGAAAGCTGGATAGATAGAAAGATAGATAGATAGATAGATAGATAGATAGATAGATAGATAGATAGATAGATAGATTAGATAGAGAGATAGAGAGATGGACAGACAGACAGACAGACAGACAGATTAGATAGATAGATAGATAGATAGATAGATAGATAGATAGATAGATAGATAGATAGATAGACAGATGGATAGGTGGATTGTGTCTCTCCATCTAGCATAAGAACCCAATACTGAAACAATTTAGTCTTGTCCTTCAAATTTATGATGATCTGGTACAACAAGTGCCAGAAGCCCAGTAGTTACTAGAAAGCAGGATCTGTATGTAGTTATCTTCTCTTAGATGAGCATCTAATTTGTTGAAGGGCCTTATCTGCCCTGGGTCCATTGGGGGTGTCTGTGAGTGACTTTCTGCTGGGGGCATTTCAATGACATGCTAAAGAACCCATAGATGGAACCATGGCAGATGCTACTACAAGTAAGAGTAGACCTAGGAACAATAGTGGTTAAGAAGTGGTTTCACACTCCTTGAAACCTTGGATTCCTGAACCAAGGCCCCACTATCAGATGTAACTTAAAGCCTTACTCAGAACATGCCCCATTCCTAAAATAATTTGTAGATATTTATAGCTTATACCATTCTAAAATATCTTTAATTCAATACAAGGTGCCCAACAAGCCAAACTTGCAATTCTGTTTTAGTTATTTCCTATAATCATCATTGGGTGTGGCAGTAATGGTGGTAGATGTTTTACATCTGATTTTCTATGCTGGAAGGGTTTTTTTATGGAGCAGTGTTTTACAGGCAGAATCCCTTCCCATCACCAACCCTTTTATTTAACACTTATGACACAGTAACAATATCCTAGAACTAGGATTTTCATTTGAATGAATATCATTGTTGTCATCTCTGAGACAATAATATTCCATTGTTAGTTTGTATTAATCAATTAATTACAAAATGAAAATGCAAAAATTACTCAGGTTTCTTGTTTTCCTATTTATTTCACTTGTATATGAAATAAAAATTTACAAAAATGAATATACTGCACTGAAACATGATTGTTGCTGCCACTACAAGATTTCTGTCTAGCAGCTGCAGCTGCAGTAGTAGTCATAGTAGAAAAGCAAGGCATTGTGTCTTAAAATACTCCACTACAATATTCTAATATTCAATTATACAAGATGTCAGAGAACTACAGAAAACTACAGAGACCAGTGGCTGGATTGGTGGTTCATATCTTGTTACAGGCTCAAAATTATATCCACATTAAAGACACTTTGGTCCCAAACACTGAACCAACCAACTTTATCTTATAGTTATAAAATTACTGAGTGGGGATTTTAGAATTTTATTTTCACTTTTGTGTTTAGTTAAATTCCTGTCACAGAGGAAATAACTGGACTATCATATTATTGAACCTGCTGTAGGGAATGGAAAATCCAATGTTTTGAACAGAAATGTTGACAGGAAATGTTGACAGGAAAGAGATTAATGAGACACCACAAAGTTTTACATCATCAAAGTTAGAAAAATTGGCTGCAACTAAGAGGATGTAAAACTCCATGTCTCTTTTGAATCTCTTTCCTCTGAAGAAGAACTGGCTGAAATGTTGGATTCACCACTGTCCACAGCAACTTCCTTTTTCTTCTTTTTTTTTTGTCACTTTTGTCACTTTTACTGAATAGTACAAGTCTGTCCAATGCAGACCAATACCAGTGTCTTTGGAGCCAGCTGGATTGTATTATCCTATTGAGATATGCGTTTCTCAGATTGGAGATAAGCTGCATCCAGATTTACAATTCAAAAAGAATTATTTATAAGTAGACTAGTTTCTCTTCAATGTTGAGAACTCGTGTTAAACACTTTAAACCTTCAAAATATTGAAGGAACTGATTTTTACATTGCTTTGAAAAGCTGGTCTCTAATCCATCTTCCTACATCTATGTTGTCATATCAAAGCTCCTCTGATAGTAGTTGCAATAAATAATAAAACAACAGCAAATTACAATCTATGTTAAAAAAATAAAGAAAAACATCAACTCAATTTCTGCTTTCATGGAACTTAATCAAGAACAGTGAAATTAACAAAATATTTGTTTGTTATCACAAAGAATTTTTGTTTGGTATTTTTTTCTTTATCCCCCAGAGAGCGAATGACTATTGATGAAGCTTTAAATCACCCTTGGCTAAATGTAAGTAAATAATTTTCTTATTCCATTTAAGTATAGTTTTGAATAAACTTATGTAGGTCTTTAATATTTTAATAAGCTTAATATCAAATGCATATACTCAATGTATGTGTTTTGCTTGTTTGTTGGTACGCTGCAGTTTAGCACGATGCAGATGACTCCCTCAAAGCTTTGGGTATTAAGACACCTGAAAGTTATAGACAGGCAAAACACTTCACCCCTAATCCCATTCAGGAATGATAGATATTGATATTTCGCCATTTTTGAGGCTTATCAACATCACGAACCTGAATTAAAACGAGGGGTAAACTAAATCACCAGTCTATGAATATGTACAAATAGTGTAAAAACCATTTGCTGGTATGCCATGATGATGCATACGTAAGATTAAATTCAATTATTAACTGACCATGCATCGAGTATGTGTGGTTGATAATGTTCACAACACTAGCACTGCTTTTAATTCATAATTGAATTTAATCATGGCATACCAGCAAATGATTCTAACACTATTTGTATACAGTCATAGACTGGCGATTCAGTTTACCCCTTGTTTTGATTCAGGTAGGTGATGTTGATAAACCTCAAAAATGGCAAAATATCAGTATCCATCATTCCTGAATGAGATTAGGGGTGAAGTGTTTTGCCTGTCTATGATTTGCAGTGTTTTAACACCCAATGCTTTGAAGGAGTCATCCACATTGTGCTAAACTGCAGCAAACAAGTAAAACACATATATTGAGTATGTGTGGTTGATAATACACACACACACACACACATTGATTTTGTAAAACTTAATTCTTTCATTTAAACGTTTTAAACTTAGGTCTCTAAAACAATTAAACAAAAACTTTAGAAGAAAAACTTAAATAATTCTGTTCTGTGTTATGTCACTTAAAAGTTATATATGTATGCATGTATATATATATGTATGTATGTATGTATGTATGTATGTGTGTGTGTGTGTGTGTGTGTATGTATGTGCACATACATACACATGCACACACACACTGACTTTTTTTATTTATTGTCAAATAATTGTGATAATTTCATTTTTTTAAACTAATTCATATCCTTTTCTACTTAATTTCAAACAGCCCCAGAAAAAATTAGCCCCGGGTCAAATGGATGTAAGTAACCAATAATTACTTTACTAGTTTCAATTTTTCAACAGGTTTATAATTTTCCCAAACATGACGCAAAAAATTGAATGCAATCTATTTGCTACACATTTCTTCCTCTTGAAATAACTACACCTTCCAAAGACTTAAAACAAGATACCTTAAAGATTAGAATCATCAAGTAACAAGATTGTTAAGAATTAAATATAATTTGATGGAAATTGTGATATAAATACTATAATTCACATGTGATTAGCAGTGTGAAGTGAAACTAAAATAGTTCATAACTTTAATGGGTTTAACCCTTTCACATTTAAACCAGTCATATCTGGCCCAAATATTCTACCTGTTTTAGGTTCAAACTGGTCAGATTTGACCTCTTATGCCTAACCTACTTTATCATTCTAAAAATAAGCAATCACATCATTGAAATCTCAAAGGTATGAGATAACACATGATTAATTCAATAGACCCTATTACTGTGTTCTCAAAATTGCTGGCCTTGTTCCAAAATTTGAAATCAATATTATGATTCTAGGCTTGCTTGATCAGAGTTCACCAGGGGTTAAATAATTATTTCCACAGCATGGTAACAAAGATACAAAAAGTACCTTATAATCATGATTACAACGATTCTTTGATGTGAAACATAAATCATATCCATGAAAGAATCTCTCCCAAAATCATATCCATTGAAAAATAGTAACTATTCATCATCAACATCATTGAACATCTGTTTTCCCACGTTTGCATGGGTTGGATATTTTTCCAGGAGCTAATGAGCCAGAGGACTGTGTCAAGCTCTATCTGCTCTAGATTGGTTTCTATGGTTGGATGCCTTTCCTTATGTCAACCACTTTGCAGAGTGTACTTGGTTAATTTTATTTGGCACCTGCATGAGTGAAGTCACCTAGTAACTTGCAAGACAAGACACCTTGACTGAAGTGTTGTATTGAGAGAGGTGGCTTTACAAAGTAGTATCAAAAGGTTCCCAGACTTGTTTATGTTTAATAAAAAATAACTTATTTGCCTAAGTTTTAACATCATCTCCATCGAAATAGTCACCTTGCATAGCAATACACTGGTCTCAGTATTCCTGTCACCTTTGGAATCTGTTGTTTTCCTTAAGCAAGTCGAGGACCTTCTACGATTTGCTCTGGACTTTAACAACAGTGTTAAAACAGCAACCTTTGAGCTGCATTTTCATCCAGGGGAAGAGTTGGAAGTCCACAGGTGCTAAATCTGGTAAATAGGGTTGGTGCGGAAGTGACACCATGTTGTTGTTGGCGAGAAACTCATGAGTGAAGAGAGCTCAGTGACAGGGTGTATTGTCGTTGTGAAGAATTCAATTCTTCATGCTTCACAGATCTGGTTGCTTTTGCCGAATGTCTTCCCTCAGACACTTCAAAACATTGCAGTAGAACTTTTGATTGATAGTCTGGCCCTGGGGGACAAATTCTCAATGCTCAATACCACATTTCTGGGGTGATGCTTGTGGTAAGTTTTCCAGATTGCTCATTGTCTTCCAGATTGCTTATTGTCTTCCAGGGAGATTCTTCCACTTTTGAAGTGCCACTCAAAACATTCTGTATGACCCATTGCCTCACCACTGTAAGCTTGCCAAAGGATACTGAATGTCTCTGTTACAGACTTCACAAGTTTATCACAAAATTTCGTGTTGGCTCTTTGTTCCAACTTCCTGTCTATGACAAAAATTGCAGACTACAGCATACATGTGATCACAAAAACACAAATTTCACAACTTGTGAAGTAAACACAGTAATGTCACTTGGCACAATACCTCACAATGATCACTGTTAGCCTTCATTGTGTACACAACCATGTGCTGCCATCTGTTGGTGCACTGCAGAATTAGTCCAGGAATTTTTTGAGACCAGCTCACATACCAGATGTTGAAAGATTACAGTATGTTAGAGACACATAAACAGGTTATTTTGCAGCAGAGGAGATATAGTTGGAAAAAAGTTTATTAAATTAACAGATTAATTAACATAAACTACAAATGAGATAAAGCAAAATATCAAGATGAACACTGATGCAAAAACATATCACAATTTGACATGTAAATTCTTGAATTTTATTTTTTTTTTTTCTTATTCAGAGTGGATATGAACAAATTACAAAGAAAACTGAACTACCAACAGAAAATCACAAAGAATACTTAGAAAGAACCAGAAATAAAGTAATTACATATTTTTTGAATTTTCTTTTTTGACATGTGAAGAGATTTTGAAAGTAATCATTAAAGTAGTTTTGTAAAAAGTTATATTTTAAAAGTACCATATAAGTGCATATGTGTATGTGTGTAGATGCATCTATATATGAATCTCCATATTATTTATTATTTGAAAACACACAAATCCAAATACACTTGCATATATTATGTATGTATGTATGTATGTATGTATGTACACGTGTACATATGTATGTATGTATGTACACGTGTACATATGTATGTATGTCTGTACGTACATATGTATGTATGTATGTATGTATATATGTACATATGTATGTATATATGTATACATATATGTATGTTATATAAATGTGTATGTGTGTGTGGAGGTATCATTACTCATGAGACCATTGGTTTACACTGGGGAAATGATTCTATAATCTTGTTGGTAGAGTAGTATAATTTATAATATCCAAAGTACATAACATATTGAGATTTACATCAGATAACGTTTGCACTTCGTACAATATCTTTTTGTATACTTTTCAACTCTTACATCACAAAAGAACCCAACAGAATAAGTTTCTGACTTAAAATAAGATTTGTTTGACTAAACCTTTCACTATGGTACCCTACTGTGACCACAATCCAGAGGTATAGAATTATTACTCCCTCCTCTTCTACATATCAAAATAGCATTTTGCTGGTGGAATTAAGAGCTTGTCTTCTTGCCTACATATCAATTCTTAGCTTTTGCTAAATTCATTTTGAAGTTTCTTGATTGTAGATTTTGCTTCCATGTCTGGAATTTTTATTAATAATTCTATTACAAATTTATCTAGAGGATGAAGCTCATCAGCATAAAGGAGTCTCCATGCGCAGCCAGCTTTAAAATCCTCTGTAATAGCTTGGTGAACTATAATGAATTGAAGGAGGATGAAAATTGAGCTCTGGTGCACCCACCACTTTCATGCTGAATTCATTACTATACCTTTTACAAGCACTCACCTTGCTGATTGTACCTCTCTACATAAACTGTTCAGCTCTTCATCTATTCCAAGCCTCCTCAGCTTACAGAGCAAGGAATGATATCAAAGGCCTCTTTAAGTTTAACAAATGCCAAGTATTGGGACTTCTTCCTGGCTAGATACTCCTCTTATAGCTGTCTTAGCAGGAAGATGGCATCAATAGTACATCTTTGTTATAACTCCTTCAGTAACCTTTGTAATTTGCTCCAACAGTTTAATGGCTCCTAGTTTCTTCTCTTTAGTGCATCTCCTTTACTTCTGTAGCACATGAAAATGACGATGTTACACCAATCAGTGTGTATGATATCCTTCTGAACTATTTGAATTACCCTCTCTCTATTTATATATACACAGGGCCTTGCAGATAAATTGAGACAATTTTTATGATGCATAAAACTTGTTATGAATACTAAAATAATGATAGTAGACAGTTATAATTTTAATGTAATATTTATTACAACAAAGACATTTATCACACAATATGGCTGCCCTTTTGGGCAATTACTGCCTCCACACAAGACCAGTATTTGTTGCAGCTGCCACAGCCTCTGCCTTTTTGATTTTGTGTGTTCCTCACACAATGTTGACACTCAAGTGTGGAGAAACTTTGTTCCTTGCTTAAAAAGTAACCAAAAAGGTTGAGATCTGGGCTATTCCTGGACCACATGTTAACCCTCACAAAAATGGCACCTTCTCACTAAGGAAGACCTACATTACTTTTGACCCATGGCACAGTGCAGTATCATGGATAAGCACCACATTGTCAAGCCTAAACTTCTACTCCATCCAAGGTAACAGAGAGTTTTTCAGGATGTTCAGATATTCCTTTGTACCAATCTTCAAGGCAGACTCAATGAAGTGTGGATCCATAGCATTTTCATCATTTGCCATGGCTCTAAATACCATCATAGAGGCAGGATTCTTTGTCTCAAACATAGGGGGACATCAAAAGGGTAGTATGCAATCACTCAAGAATTTTTGTGATCATCTCAGCATCCGAAGTGAACTTCTTCTTGTTCACAAACATGAGAGTTTTTCCTGCACTTTGATGCTTGACAGAAGCTTTGGGAATCTCTTGGTTCTGATTGCTTTGGCTTTGGCTGTTTAGAAGTGATGGTATCATTGAACATAACTGGTCATGCCAAGGTTCCTGTTCACAGCTCTGGACACAATGGAAAGGGAACATTACATTTCTTTGCAAGAGCTGTCATGGATGTGAATGGGTTAACTTCAATCAAGCAGTTGAGGCCAGCAAGAAACTTTGGATTGCTCTTGGAATCATTTCTAAAGACCTTGTAACAAGTGGATACTTAAAAAAAGCATATATATATATATGTATATATATATATATATGTGTGTATATATATATATATATATATATATATATATATATATATATATATATATATATATATATATATAATTTAGTAAATGGAGTAAAACGCATATGTTAACTGCATACTTTTATTTCCAACATATGTTTCGAAGATTACAAATTATACCTTCCATAGGAATAGGTGATGTTGATAAGAATGTAATCTTCTCTTTAGGGAAATGCATGGGAACCAGCTTAAACGTAAGACATTTTAACCGAATATGAGAACTGTAGTTGGAGAAGGATGTTATGTAATTTATTTGAAAAAGCTGTTGGAGGTTGGGACGCTACTAGACAGTACATTAGAGAAGAGGGGAAGAAAAAGAAATACACTTATGTATATACATATGGATGCATTCTGCTGAGAATTACTGATGCAACCCCTCCTCACTAAAATCAAGGGTTAATATTCAACTAATTAATTATGTTAAGCACATTATAATTCATTATAAATGATTACACAGTTCTTTTTCTTTCACACCAATTTCAGGACAAAGATTTTGATCTTCTTCCCATTGGATGTCTTGCACATGAAAGTGCCATCTTCAGGCGTGAGGGTGACTTTGGTGTTTTGCCAAGAGAATTAGTTATGGGTAAGATAAACTTTAAGACAAACATTGTACTGCTTTAGTAGATTTTATTATCTTTATTGATAACAATTTCAAGATATTTACCTCATAATTTTTTTTAATATTTCTAAAATCAATTCATTACCCAGTGACATATCATCATCATCATCATCATCATCATCGTTTAACGTCTGCCTTCCATGCTAGCATGGGTTGGACGATTTGACTGAGGAAGGCTGCACCAGGCTCCGATCTGATCTGGTAGAGTTTCTACAGCTGGATGCCCTTCCTAACGCCAACCACTCCGAGAGTGTAGTGGGTGCTTTTACGTGCCACCAGCACGAGGGCCAGTTAGGCGGTACTGGCAACGGCTACGCTCAAAATGGTGTTTTTTTTACGTGCCACCTGCACAGGAGCCAGTCCAGCAGCACTGGCAACGACCTTGCTCGAATGTTCTTTCATGTGCCAGTAAAGCAACGCTGGTAACGATCATGCTCAAATGGTGCTATTTATGTGCCACTGGCATGGAAGCCAGACAGCTGCTATATATATGTATGTATATATATATATATATATATATATATATATATATATATATATATATATATATATATATATGTCTACTGTGTGGATTTAGATGAATACTGTGATCAAAAATATTTGCTTATTATTTTTTTAAAACCAGGATTCTAATTTTCTAATATAAATTTAATAAAGACAAGTATGCAGATATACAATCATAAGTATTTCTTCTCAAAACCTTGACCTGTATTTTCTTCATTCATTTTCTTCATATGTCAATTGTAAGCTGGCAGAATTATCAGAGTGTGGGGAAAAATACATTGCTGTATTTCTTCTGGTTATATATGTTCTAAGTTCAAATTCTGCTGAGATCAACTTTGCTCTTCATCCCTCTGGATGGGTGATTACATAAAGTACCAGTCAAGTACAGGGGTCAATGTTATCAACTAATTCCATCCATCATTTCTGTCCACTATTTGTGGTGGTGGGCAGGTTGTTGGTGTTGAGTCCTTAAGCACCTCCTCCATAGGGTCCCATAGGAAGCAACTGTTATTAGACTCTCCAGCTGGAATATCAAGCATGACCAACTGAGACTACAGATATTATCCAATCATTTTGTTCTGGGTCTGCTCCTACCTCTCCTACCAGCTGGTTCAGCTTGAAGAATCCATCTTGTGATTCTTCTTTCTGGGGACATTCTAATCATATGCCTATAGTAGGAGCTGTGACCTTTCAATGCAGAGAAGTAGCAGCTTGAGCTGGAGAGACTGCCTGATCTCCACTTGTATTCACAATTCTACTCTTTCATTCATTACCCAGCTTTCATGACCATAAGTGAGGATAGGCCCAAAATCAAACTGAAGATGGCAAGTTTGGCTTTTTTTTACCAACCTCTCCTCCTCTAAGGATTGAATGCTGGAACTTGCATATTACTGTCCCAAAACCTACAATTCTAGCATCTAATTCAGCCTCTTGCCTTCGAGCATTTGTGAATATGGCCCTGAGTGATGTTCCGTTAATGTGCAGAGTATATTAGGATGAGTTACTTAAGAGGACCGATGTCTCAGTCTTTGCAACACTAATTCTCATCCATGTTTTGCAGCACTCAGCAGTGAACCCATTCAGTGCATGTTTGAGATCACCTTCTGATGAACCATGTAGTACCTTGTCATCTGCAAATATCAGCCAACTATTCCTTCACCTACCAATTGCGATACCACTTCTGCAATGGCTCTGCGTGTCAATTCAATTTATAAAAATTATGGAAAGGAGAAGTGACACTATACACCCCTACCAATGTCCAACACCCACATTGAAGGGTATCAATATAGCACCATTTACCCAAACATAAACATCTGGGCAACTAGAAGTTGCCCACTAATCCTAAACTCCTGCAAAGCCTTCCACAGAATGTCTCATGGTGTATGGTCATATGTATTGTTGAAGTTTACAAAGCAAGCATATGCCTCTTGGCACAATTTCTTCACACAATTTCTTGAAGACCTGTCAAAGAGTGAATATTTAGGTAGTTGTGCTGCATCCAGGATGTTCTTCAGCAATTTTCTTACATCTCTTTTCCAAACACTCTAGATTACCATTGCTTTGGTGTCTCTCCAGAATTTCAAGTCACCTGACATACTTGAATCAGTCAGTGAATACCTTCTTTAACATCTCAAGCTAAATTCCATCCTCTCCAATGGCCTTGCCACATTTGAGTGCTTTAATCAACACTATGACTTCAGCAGCTATGATTTTAGTCTTCACCCCAAGATGCAACACATGTCAACCAGAATATTTTAAAGTGACCAATTGACTAAGTCCCCCCCACCTCAAAACTACTGACCTTGTTTCTAAATTAGAAATAATCATTATGTGGATCAAAACAACATCAATGAAATTTTATGTTTATAGAAATGCCAGAATGTGCTCCAGAGATTGTAGAACCATTGGTGAATATGTGCGGCTATGAAGGTTCTTCTGTTCACCTAAAGTATATTATTACTGGTAAACCAGAGCCATCAATCACTTGGTAAGTAATTTTGTTTTCCTCTAAATAGATTAATTACAATCAATGCATTTTATGTGTATGATCACTATGTTACTTTGGAAACTGTCTAGCTTAATAATGATTGAAGCCAGTTTTAATGTTGGATTTTTATTCTGTTGAATTGATAAAAAAAAAAGAATTACACCTAAATAATATTGTTTCATGAATTATTTTATCATTGAATAGTATCATAAATACATTTGAAGCTGATTGCTACATGAGATAACTATAAATCCTAGTGTAAACATTATGCACAGGTTTGGTTGCTCAGAGGGTATAAACATGAAGTCTCTAATTTTGTTACTTAAGAACAACAGAATTGGTACTAGCTGAGACAATACCAAATTGTATTAATTAATGTAGTGTGATAGGATTCCACACATGCATTCAGTCATTTGTTGGCCTATTGAGGCACCACTGAAAGTTTATTCTTACCAGTTTTATTGTGCTGTCAAAATTTGAACAGAATTGGCAGAACATATCTATATCAACTTTGTTTTTATCTGTTTGACTTTTTACTTGCTTGACTGTATGTGTGTGTGTTTGTGAATGGTAAACAAGTCTATATCACAGCCACATGGTTCTATGTTGAATCTCAACCTTTCACCTCTTTTGGTAAGTGACTTCTACTGTTCTTTCCATTTCTTGCCCAGGTGGCACATATGGTTTTTACTCTCTCCCTCCAAGCTACCCTGTTGATGGCTCTGGTTCATAGCTGGTCCCACATTCCCCATCCACTGGTCTTCCTCTCTTTTTCAGCACTTTTTCTGCAGGTGTTCTTGGGTCTTCTGTGCTTCCTTCTTCTATCAGATGCCCATTCCATGGCTATCATACAATTGTTATAAGGATCTTTCCTCAAAGAGTGGTCAATGTACTTCTATCTTCTTTGTAGTTTGCTGCTCATAATATCCTCTCAATTCTTTTGAGCTTGGTCTAATTCTTTGTGTGATCTTTCCACTGTAACTTAAGTATCTGCCTTAGACATCTCTTCTGGAAGATGTCTAGCTTCCTGTTGTCTCCCTTTGTCAGCTTCAAAGCAATTCATCAGAAATGTCGTTACCAAATATTTGTAGTTTCATTTTAGCGTTATAAGTGATGCTATTGAAGCTCCAGTTGCTCTTGAGACAACTGAACATGGCTTGAGCTTTGGCCAGTCTGTTTTCCAGGTTCATGGTATGACATCCAATATTAGAGACAGAGGCTCTCAGATATTATGTATTCAGACTTGACCTCATCCATTGTCTCGCCATTCATTGTGATGCTGTCTGCATTGTTGATATTCATTCTCAGAATCTTTCCAATGTTCCACTTCAGGCCTGTGCCTTGTCTGTCCTCTATCTTTCGCTGAGTTTATTGCTTTATTGATGACAACAATGTGATATCATCAGCAAAGTCAAGCTTTGAGGTGAATTTCAACCTGCTGCCATTCTCTCCATTTCCCACCATTCACCTCATGATCCAGTTGATGATGAACAGGAACAGAAAGCCATATATAGTGCACCTGTTTGATTTTAGGCCAGTCTCTGGTTTCACCCTTATCAATGACCACACACTCAAAGCAATTACAAAGCTTTCACCACTCCAGTGGTATCTGTGATGTTGTGTGACTTCATTATAATCCAAAGACTTTCTTTGTGTATTAAGTCAAAGGTACTTTTGAAGTCAATGAAGTTGATGTATAAAGAAGTTCACCATTCATATGATTGCTTGATGATATTGCTTAGTAGGGAGATTTGTTTTGTGGTGCCACTTCTTGTCCTTTATCCAGCCTATTCCTTCTTAAATCAGCTGTTAAACTCTGTCTTGACCCTAACAATGAGTATCTGGTTCAGAACCTTACTCACAAGCAGAATGATGCCCTGCCACTTCCTGCAGTTTTCACTGTGGCACTGTATCTTGGCCTTTCATTGCTTAGGACCCAAGTAAATCCATACAGGGTCCTCATATATTGCTTCTCGAACCTCTTGTGCAATATTCTCTAGCCACATTTTCTTGTCTTTTTGAATCTGACTCCTAACTTTTCTATTCTTCTCTCTAAATACCTTCAAGTATACCTGGTTCAATCTCTCTGACCTAGTCCTGTTGATCTTAAGATGTACATTCTTCCTCTAATGAATAATTAGACAAGCTTCCTGAATAATCTAGGGCTTTTTTTCCCTTTCCTTATACCCTTCAGTGGAGGCATGTGGCTTAGTGGTTAGGGTGTCAGCACCATGATTGTAAGATTGTGGTTTCGATTCCTGGACCGGGCGACGCGTTGTGTTCTTGAGCAAAACACTTCATTTTACATTGCTCCATTCTTATCACCTGGTAAAAATGAGTAACGCTGCAATGGACTGGCGTCCCGTCCAGCTGGGGAACACATACACCATTGAAACCGGGCCCATGAGCCTGGCTAGGCTTTAAAAAGGCGCATTTATTTTATTATTTTTATACCCTTCTGCTTCCTTTGCTGTGTCATGGCATGTTTTCTCCATATAGGTATTCACAGATGCCTCACTTCTCTTCCTATTACCTCAGTTCTCCCACTTCCAGAGTTTCATGCTGGTTACTTAGCTTCATACGGAAGCATCCCTTGATTTCATCCTTCTTCACTTTGTATTTTTTGTTTTCACTCATACTGAAGTTTGTCTCTCTACAATGACACCTGCCATAATGAAGTTAACAGTTTTGTGAAGGTAGGTCAAACAGCACTGGTCACATGCTGTGTCTCATTACAATTATTCAGAAATACATACACTGTACACAGAATAAAACTCAAGAAGATAGAAAAGCAAACATTAAAGGAGTAAAAAAAAAAAAGGTGCTTAGGCATGTCAGGAGTAGTTTTGGTGAAGCTTGGGAAGCATGTAAGTTTTTAAGGATGCAGTGTCCTGACAGTTAACAACAGATACATGTAGTTTATTCCATGCCTCAATAATTCTGTGATAAAATGTTCCCTGAAGTCATGGATGTAGTTCTGTATTTTTTTTTGTTTTGCTATTACTTTTTTAACTTTATAAGCCATTAAAAAAAAATTCTATAGAATGCCATTTATATTTTAAAATTACTGTATTATAATGTTCAACAAATCTTTTCCAGCTTGATATTACTTCTACATTGTCTTATAGACTCCCCTACATTGTCGAAGTTTTTATTGTCATTATTTCATTGGTGCTCTACAATCCGTATGATTTTCAAATCATAAATATATCAGGTTTTCCTTGAACGCGCAACCTCATTTGTATAACTGAAACAATAGCACTGCTTAAATGTAACGATATAAAATACTTTGTTGTTATATTTGGTTTGCCCGAATCTTGATGTAAACTTTTGTATTGAATCACATTTTGTTGTATCTCGGGAGAGGCATTTTGACAATAATAACCACACGCAATGGTTCTATTTACTTGTATGATTATTATTAACATTTAACCAAGTGAACTTACGATTATTTGATTAATTGTTCGATCAATCAATCTAGTTTGTTAATTTTAACACACTAATACGAATACCATGTTTGAAATATTTAATCATTTATCGATCAGGAAATATTTTAAAAATATTATTTTGTTAATTATACCCCTACGACACGCATCATCTCGTATCTTTTTTGACATTATAGTTTGTACTATCGTATTACCTCCCTTACATATAATTATCATAACCCTTTTCTATAGAGTGCTCTCCCTTGCTCTATACACTGCCATATGTTGTTTTGCAAAGCATATAGCTTACGACTGCAATGAAATATTGGGAAAATGAGACAGGATATTTGTTAGGTTTAAAAAAAGGAAAAAATAATATTTCACAATGTATTAGATTAATTATGCAGTTTAAAGCTAATATTAAAAAACAGTGTTCTATATTGTATATGTATATGCACAGAGAGGATATTATTCGCAAACACAAAACACACACGCCAACTTATATTTAGGAATGAATAAAATATATAATAAATCAGATTCAGGGATTTATTTTTGGAATAGATCGCTAAAGGCGAACACGATGTTGTTTCACAGAGAATGCGAAATACACTTCGACTTACGACCTAGTTCTGTTCCGACTGACAGGTCGTAAGTCGATCAGGTCGTATGTCGGATTTATATTTTTCAACGCTATATTCATTGAAACGCAAATGATGCTTGAAAGCGACTGAGTGAGAGATAGTGGCTGGCAGTGGATGCTTGGGTCTGAGGGAGGCTTGAGTTTTCATTCAGAAAGATCTCAGATGCTGCCATAGTTATCTTACGCACAGCTGCCCAACGTCCGAAATTCGATTTTTTCTTTACTTATTTTTTGTGGTTCTAAGTACGGATGGTCGTAAGTTGCATTGATCGTAAGTCGAGAAGGTGCGTATATTATTTCTAAAGTCAACCTCGCATTTGTCCGAAAAAAACAGTCAAAGGGAGGTAACTCTTTGGAACGATCTTAGTGAACTCCAGTAAAATGGCTGACTGCAATATTTTTAGACTTGTATGAAATAAAATCGAAAATGTTCTTAGAACGTTAGGCTGCACCATTTAAAAAAAATCTTCCAGGGTTTCTAATTTTTACAGCTGTTGTTTAAAGATAAAATGGCTATTCTTGTTAATCTACAATATGCTTTCATTAATTGATCTATCCCAAACTACATCGACTGTGTTGTCCAAAAATTTCGATCTACATTCGGTCAATTTCTCTTTTATCTTTAAATACGTCAGTCATTCAGGTCGTGACTACGCTGACGCACCACCTTGAAGGGTTTAGTGACACAAAACGACCTCATTGCTTTATTTATTATTATTTTTGCATGACTCAGTGGTTAAAGCGTCATGAGGTAGTGAGTACCATTTCCAGACCGGGTTGCATGTTGTGTTCTTGAACAAGACACTTTATTTCACGTTGCTCCAATTCACTCAGCTGTAGAAATGAGTTACAACATCACTGGTGCCAAGCTGTATCGGCCTTTGCCTTTCCCTTGGTTAACATCGGTGGTGTGGAGAAGGAGGCTGGTATGAATGGGCGACTTCTGGTCTTCCATAAACAACCTTGCGCGGACGCGTGCCTCGGAGGGGAATTTTTTAGGTGCAATCCTATGGTCATTCATGACATAAGGGAGTCTTTACCCTTTAATCATTCCGTCGGACTCTTTGCCAAACAGTTTGGTTACAATAGCATAAACAAACCAGCACCGGTTGGAAGAGCGGGGTGAGAAACAACACACGCGCATAGGCTCACTCTGCGAAAGATGGTTTCGCGATTTCTTGTTGAACAACCTGTAGAAATGATTTGGTTATTGTGACCAATGTGCTGTACATTAGCTCAGTCATTCCATCAAATCGACATTGCCTGAACAGGCGCTGAAGTAATTGCAGCGTAACGTGCGATGAACGCTACGTACCGACTGGTTCAGAAAGTGAAACCTCTATCTCTCGATCGTGAGTGCAACACCCTAACCACTAAACCATGCGTCCTCCACACACACGAGAGAGCCTGTCGTGTATGTGTGTGTGTGTATATATATATATATATATATATATATATAGGTAAATGATAGGCTTGCCTCAATCCTTCAGGGGTAGTCTGAAGCATCCAAGCACGTGGAGATGCATTTGATTAAAACCGGAATAATGAGCTTAAATAGCATCCATCCTACATCCCCTTACAGGAAGACCAACACAACTTCAACTAAAACGTAAGGCTTTCTTTACCTATCGCTATTATTACACCACCATATACATTAATATACCCACCAATCACTTCTCCTACATCCCTCGCACCACGAACTCTTAACATACTCCTCAACATTCTGATGAGATCTGCCAAACCATTGGCTAGATTGAAACGTACGTAAATGACTATTACATAACATTCACAATAACTCACTACATAACCTCAACCTCCACAATGACTCATTACATAACCTCCACATAATAAAACAATGGCTAACTAGCCCAACAAAATTGCTTCTTCTTGTATTTGTTGCTCCATTCTCCACACACACACACACACACACACACACACACATATATATATATATATATATATATATATATATATATATATATATATATATATATATATATATATACACGGTGAGCTTCCATACGGTTTCCGGCCACCAAATTCACTCCTTAGGCATTGATCAGCCTGGGGCTATGGAGGAAGACATTTACCAAAGAAGCTGCGTAGTGGAACCTGGAAATGAACCTGAAACTGTTTTGTTGCACTCAACCATGCTTGTGCCTCTGTTATTGAAGTAAATTTTATCGAAAAAGAACACAACTCAATTTGAAAAATTAAAGAGAGAAGTAAGATATAGTCAAATGAAATTAAGAAGCATGCATACTCCTTTAGCTCTATACTGCGTGAAGGGGTACTGGTTTCTTTTCTAAAAAAAAAAAAACTGGGGACAGCCTGAAGTGCCAGAACAAGTAGGTACTTTCACGTACATCAACTGTTACAAGGCTGAGAAGTAAAGATATAAAAAAAAAAGCTTCCTTGTCAGCGGTGCAGCTCCTCAAAATAGCTCAGATATCATTAGTACTAGATGATACGTGTAAGGGTACTGAACTGTTGGCGCCTGAACGTCGCCATTACCATTGCTAACGTCATGAGCGTTTTTAAAGTTCCTCAAACATTTTTAGAAAGGAACACCAGAGTCTCCTGGAGCGATTTATAACTGGAGCATGCATGTGTCTTCATTTATTGAGTTCATTTTATCTATTTTTTTTACCATTTTACGCTGCGTTCTTTTCGATAAATATTGTTTCATCTAAAAAAAAAAAGAGAAATGAAGTTATCTCCCCTGCTTCTTGTTTTACACATTTAAACATTCGTAGTTTCTATCCCTCTGTTAATCTCAATTTTTTTTTCAAATCACTATTATTGCATTCGTGGGTCTGAAGAACAAGTCTTTTTGGTTGCTACTTTGGCGAATGATCTACAATTTAAAGGGCGATTACTTTAGGTTACCTTTTAGTTTATTTTTCAATTGCTAAAAACCTTTAAGATGTTAGTTAAAGGTTTTCTCAATGTGATCAGCGATGAGATGAAGGCAGTTGCCTTTTTACGAAGAAATGGCCTTTTAGATGATGAAGGAAATGTAGCAGTATGTCATCATTGTAGTGGAGAAATGAAAGAAGCAGAGGGGCTGGATAGACATTGCACCTGTGTAGTTGGTATGTTGTGAGGGAAAAGGCATATGATAGGTAGGATTCTGTTCTGAGTAAGTAGTGGGGAGAAGACAGTCTGAACGTTTTATTAATAAAATATCAAGTCTGTTAACCCATGGAAATATTCCTTGAATTGTTTGTCAAGACATCTGGGAGACTAGTTCCTTGCTTGATGGGAGAAACTCCATATGGTGTACTCAGTGCAAGCTATGGACCCCCCCCCCCCACCACCACCGTTGTCATCATCATCCTCATCAACAACATCTTTTAACGTCCATGTTCTATGCTGACATAGTTAGATGGTTTGACAGGACCCAGTGTGTCCTAGGACTATATCAAGCTCCAGTGCCTGCTTTGATATGGGTTTTACAGCTGGATGCCCTTCCTAATGCAAAACTCATAATATATATATTTATATATCATCATCATTTAACAACCTATATACACATACACACTCATACACACTCTCTCTCTCACACACACATTCCTATTATGATGACTACTACCATGAATTAAGGATGAACTGGTAGCATGACTCATGTTGTTGCAAGCAGACATGTACACTAGCTTGATCCTCCCACTCTTGACCCAGTGGAATGTCCATGATGTGATAGCTAGAGTGATAGAGTGAGGCAGGGTAGGAGGAGGTGCACCATTACTCAGCTAGTGTTTATTTTAGTATCTGAGTAAACTGGAGCAATTAACCCACAACCTTAAGATTGTGAATCCCATGCATAAACCACAAGGTCACCATATGTTTGTGAGTCTAACACCCCAGCTATTAAGCCATGCACCTTCATAATAAATAATATAAGATAATATAATCAATATCATATAAAATAATATAAAATTATACAGGGTTGACCAAAAGTCACCTGACAGTAAATCAAAACCATTTAATTCCAAAATTTATTTATGTTTAACAACTGAATGAATTTAATAAAAGCATCTAAATATGAAATATCATGAAAATTGTTCAAACTGAAATCCTTCTTGAGTGACACATTTTTCCATTTGAGTCTATACAGAGTTACAGATAGTATTTATAGAATCTTAATTTGCTGTCAGGTGACTTTTGGCCAACCCTGTATACATGAACGTTGAAAGATGATGATGATAGCATGTATATATATATATATATATGGATGGCACTCTGTCGCTTACAACAACGAGGGTTCCAGTTGATCCGATCAACGGAACAGCCTGCTCATGAAATTAACGTGCAAGTGGCTGAGCACTCCACAGACATGTGTACCCTTACCATAGTTCTCAGGGATATTCAGCGTGACACAGAGTGTAACAAGGCTGGCCCTTCGAATTACAGGCACAACAGAAACAGGGAGTAAGAGTGAAAGAAAGTTGTAGTGGAAGAGTACAGCAGGGTTTGCCACCATCCCCTGCCGGAGCCTTGTGGAGCTTTAGGTGTTTTCGCTCAATAAACACTCACAACAATATTTATGTATATGTGTGTATATATATATATATATATATATATATATATATATATGTATGTATGTATGTATGTATGTTTGTATATGAGTGAAGGAAACATTGTACCATCAAATGAAAATTGGTGTTTGATGACATTCTTTACTTTCTGGTTATCTCCCTTTATTTCCAGCCCCCACTTCATCTTTTCCCCCACTAAGGGGAAGGGTCGATAAAATAACAACCTAACAAAGTATGGAAGTCTAATATAATCGACTGAAAGTTTTGAAGACTGTATCTTAGCATGGATACAGTCTTAATGACTGGAAT
>NC_142929.1:129961456-129988956 GCF_046866305.1 Octopus bimaculoides | reverse complement strand
TATGCGGCTGTTCACTTACAGACACACTGTGCAATAGAAACTGGAATCATCAGTTTCCATGAGTCTCTGAAGACCATGGCCACAATTCCATCCTTGAGACCAAATCAATAAAGGAAACATTGCATTGAAAGGTGATGTCTGAGTTAATCCACTCTCTCTACTACTCACCTCCTTCAGCAGAATATCAACTGCAAAGACCTTCAGGCCCTCTGACACATTTCTCATTCTTCTACATTACTCTACTATCTCTATTACTTTCTGAACACCTCCAAACACCAGTAACTGTTGGCTTATCTTCTCTCCTTCATCAAGAATAGTCATCTCGCACTATTACTCATAAGTCCATTTTCTCAGTGATTTTAACCATGACCCTTCTTGGCCCTCTCTCTCGCTCCTCTCAAGCCATTGTTGCTGCCCCAGAAACCAATTTTTTCCCCAATTTAATCTATCTGCAACAATTTGTATCATCACTTACTTGTATATGTGATCAGCACACCAACACATAGACACTTCAAAGCATCCTCCATTGCTTTCTCACCTCCAAACCTAAACTTTATCAAATTATCATCGTCTGTGACACCTACAGGATTGTTCAACCACTGTTTAATCATGGACACCTACTATTCATCCATACACTTGTCCTCATCATATATCTTACACCTGCAACATATTACACTTCCTGATTAAATGCAAGTTCTCCAGCTGTCTTGCCATTTCTGTCCAATAAGCTTGTGATATTGTCCAGCCCCTGTATTCTTTACCTGCCTTTTGATCTACTACCCTCCACACTCTTCCTTCCATGATAATGTTTTCTACACATCTGCTTCTTTGAATATGGCCATAATAGACGAGCTTTTGTTTTTTTCCCTGTGTTCAGGAGTTGTTGTCTTTCATTTACTTGTAACACCCATTGATTTGTCCAAGGATCCTTGTAGTGTATCCTTACACTATCCAATACTTTAAGTCAGCTACTGTTCTGAGCTCCACCAGTTCTATGCTAAGTACCCTTGATAGCAAATATGTTTCACGTCTAACCCATTTTAAACAGCTCAGTAGGTAACTGAACCATCTGCTTGGACATACCCTTTTGCATTTTTCACAATAGCCATAATCAATTGTCTCAGTTTAATGACACTATTTAGTTCTTAAGTAGATTTAGTGGAACCGAATCTGTTGCAAGTACTTAGGCTGTGTCTCTAATCATGTGGATAATTTTTCTTCTCACTACTTATGGAAGCTACCTTTTCCTTCTGACCATGCTATAAAAAAAAAACCAATAAAAAATTAAAGTACATAAACCTAAGTACCCCAAGTTGGCCCCAGACAGCAAAGATGGAGCAGAAACAGGAGAAGAAAATGTCCTGAAAAATCACACAGAAAAACATTGACTTGTATCAACTTTTTTTCAAATTTCTTTATCGAGGAGGAAGTACAGTATCCAAGTCTCTAAGACTAATGAAAAGGAGAGTGGGAAAAATGTTTTCTCAAACCAGAGACCTGATCCAACTACATGTAACAGAGTAGACTCTGCTAATGGACCCAGGTGAAAGTGTTAAACTTGGTGACAGATTAAGTCTATTAAACAAATAGGCCAGAGCAAGATTTGAACTCAGAATGCAAATGGCTACAAGGCATCTGGTTCAGTGCTCTAACAATTCCACCAATGCACAACCCAAGACTGGGGGCACTATATTTATTAATTCCAAAAGGATGAAATGCAAAACTGATTTTGGCATGAATAACTTCAGACGATAACAACATTATTAATGCTTGTTTTTTCATGTTTCTGTGTTGACTTGTTCGATTTTTACAAAGCTAAGATGTTGGCCAGACATCTCAGCTTTCTACTTTTACAGCAAGCTCTTAATATTAATCTTAGTAGAATTGAAAACATTTTTGTGTATATAATTCAGTTCCTTAATCCAGCATGTTCTTAAACTGTTCCTTCATATCTTATACACTTCCCCAGCATTCATAGTCTTTCCTCTTTCAAGTAGTTTATCAATATTTATCAAATTTCTGTAAAAAATAAAGATAAAAAAGAATAAGTGCAGGCATGGCTGTGTGGCTAAGAAGCTTGCCTGCAAATATGTAGTTTCAGGTTCAGTCCCACCACATCAATGTGACTGTATGAAGTGTTTACCCACTAATCTAAGGAATATCCTTTTCACACAAGTCTTCATGTGGAGTGAGAAGGGTGGAGCAAACCTAATGAATTTATGGTGGCACCTTCTTTTGTGGGTGTTAGGGCCCAGTGTATAAGACATGCGGTGCTTAAACCCACTAGAGCCATAGCCTCATTATAAGAGGGGTCTGTTGCATCCAAAATTTCTTGACTGGAAGACAGGTTCAAAATCCTCTTACTGACACCCTTCATTGGGTTCTTGAACATAATAGGTGGGTGGCAGGAGGCTGTGTTAATCTACAACAGCTTTTTGTTTGGTTTGCAGTAGGGTCTGTATGAACAACCATTGCACCTGGGTATGAACAGGTACCCAGGTGCAATGTAACGTCTAAAAAGTTGACAATGATAAGGTTGGTCTCTATCATAATCTTGAGTCCAAGGGAACTAAGGGTGCAAATTAGGCCCTTCCTAAGCCTATCTAGGATATGTCTGTTAGCCCCTTCAGAGATGGCTAAAGTGGCATCTCTGTATAAACCAAAAAGGACAGGCAAGGACCTCTTTGTTAAGGTGTCCAGTATATACAATCCTATGAAGTCGCAGACATTGTGCTGTAGAAAGCTCCCATTGTCACATCGAAAGAGCCTACTAGGTCAGTTTGTTTGATCCAAGTCAAACCTTTATTGAACAGCTGTGTTTTCCTAGCAAGCATAATTATGTCTATGTCCCTATCACTACTGTAATAAAATTCCTATCAGACAGAACCTTTTTGATATACATGGATAAAAATCCACATATATCAAATTGGGTGAACTTTAAACCACGAAATAATCTCATTGGCACAATGCCATAAGGAGACTAGATGCTCTCCTTATGTCATTATTGATCTTTCTCATTTTATGCTTGCTTGCCAGCCTGATTTCCAATTTTGCCAGGTTAATCAGGCAGCATTCAGGGTAAGAGGCAAAGTTTGGTTTGTGGTCTTTGATGGTGACAAAGGCATTTCTCTTAGCTAATGCTTCAAACCCATCAGCTATACCTAGACTGTTGGTCAACTGTTTGGCTTCATTGTCAATACTATTGTATGCATGTGAGGAAGTATGTTAATATTTCAGTGTGATGCTAAAAGCCTATCATATGTGCATGTGTTTACATTATATATACTTTTTGTTTTGTCAGACAAGAGTAAAGCCCTATCTGAATTTTTTAAGAGACATAAATCAGAAGAGTGCTTGTGCTGAAAGGAGCAAGAGGACTTATGGAATCTCAGTTTAGGGATGATGATGTCTAGTAGGTCTGCTTCAAAGTCTTCGAGGCTTTGATCTGGGTGGGAACTGCCTGGATCTGATATTGTAAGCATTGGCTTCTGAGGATAGCATGGCTTGGTCATAGAAGTATGCCTTCCATCTCAAGTGCTTTATGAGGTCATTGATCTTTTCTAGCAGCATCCTCATGTAGAGTTCATTTGATGGTGGAGGTGCAACTCCAATGGCCAATCTCTGACTAGCCATAATAAACAACCTTCTAAATATATATATATATATATATATATATATATATATATATATATATATATATATATATATATATATATATATATATGAAGTGGTGTGTGGTAAGAAGCTTGCTTCTCAACCACATGGTTCTGGGTTCAGTTCCACAGTGTGGTACTTTAGGCAAGTGTCTTCTGTTATAGCCTCAAGCTGACGAAAGCCTTGTGAGTGGATTTGATAGATGAAAACTGAAAGAAGCCTGCCATATATATATATATATATATATATATATATATATATATATATATATATATATATGTATATGTATTTATGTGTGTGTGTCTTTGTCTACCTACCATTACTTGACAACTGATGTTGGTGTGTTTATGTCCCTTAACCTAACAGTTCAGCAAAAGAGGCCGATAGAATAAGTACTAGGCTTACAAAGAATAAGTCTCCTGCATGGCCACAGTCAAATGACTGAAATGTGTAAAAGAGCAAAAGAGTAGACTAGCTCCGTAGTGTGCCAACAGATGGCAGCACACAGTTGTGTGCACATTGAGAATTAGCAGTGACCTTCATGAAGCAGTGTGCCAAGTGACATCACTGTGTTTACTTCGCAAGTTGTGAAATTTCTGTTTTTGTGATCACGTGTATACTGTAGTCTGCAATTTTGTTATGGGCAGCAGTTGGAACAAAGAGCCAACGTGAAATTTTGTGATAAACTTGGGAAATCTGCTACAGAGACATTGAGCATGTTTTGGCAAGCTTATGGCGATGAAGCAATGGGTCATACATAATGTTCTGAGTGGTATGGACTCTACAAAAGCAGAACATCCCTGGAAGATGATGAATAGTCTGGAAGACTTGCCACAAGGAAATGACCTGGAAATGGGGAGAAAATTCATCAGCTTGTGCATGAGGATCATTGGAGGACAATCAATGGCATTGCTAATGTTGCTGGTCCACCGTATGGGTTGTTGCAGGCAATCCTAACATCTGAATGTGGTATGTCACTGCCAAGTTTGTCTCCTGCCTGCTGACCAATGAGCAGAAAGAACATTGCAGTTTGTCAAGATCTCCATCAGTGTGCTGCTGACGACCCATCCTTCATGTTGAGGATCATCTGCAGTGAGAAGAGTTGGGTCCACAGGCACAACCCTGAGATGAAGCAGCAGTCATCACAATGGAAGAGGCTTATCATCTTCATGACTGAAGAAGGCATGACAGAGCCACAGCTCATTCAAGAGCATGCTCATTGTTCTTTGTGAAATCTGCAGTATTGTGCCTCAAGAATTCATCCCCCAGGGACAGACTGTCAATCGAGAATTTTACTCTGATGTTTTGAAGCATTTGACAGAAGACATTCAGCAAAAGCGACCGAATTTGTGGAGCATGAAGAATTGGATTCTTCATGACAATAATGTACCCTGTCATGAACCTCTCTTCACTCATGAGTTTCTTACCAAGGACAACATGGTATCGCTTCCACAGCTGCCCTATTTGTCAGATTTAGCATCTGCAGACTGCCATTTCTCCCTCAAGCTGAAAATGCAGCTCAGAGGTTGCTGTTTTAACATGATTGTTGAGATCCAGAGAAAATCACAGAATGTTTTCAACACTTGAAAAAAATCACATTTGAAAAAAAAAAAAAAATTACTAGGTTTGATTTATTTGACTAAACCTTTCAAGCTGGTGCCCCAGCATGGCCACAATCTAATGACTGAAACAGGTAAAAAACAAAAAAAATAAAAAATAATAAAGGTTACAGATAAAATGAGATATCATTTTCCTCTGAAACAAAGCAAGATGTTGAGCTAGAGAGAGTCCTACTGAGCAGTCATTTCCCATACTAGAAAATAACAGCCAAATATCCCTCATATCACATCCTACCATCTTGAAAAAAGAAGAACACATTGGAAAATGTGAGAGTTATGTAGCTAGAAGAGTTTGTGCCACCAGGCATAGTCCTTGAGTTTGCCACATCTCCAACTTCTATCAAATACACAATAAAATACATATTTGAAATGCAAACCCAAAAATGCTGCCCAAAGCAGATCACTCACTTTTAGTAGTTGATACACTTTTAGACATTTTGTAGTAAAATGACAGGAAGATTATGGTTGAAATACTTTGATCATAAGAAGATAAGCTCTTATATGAAGCTAAATAATAAAAATCAAATAGGTTTCATTATTATTATTTTTGTTATATATCTATATCCCATTTCTCGTGCAAATATATGACCAAGAAAGCTAAGAAAAGAAAAACAAAAACAACAATGATTTTAGCATAAACACAATCAGCAAATTTATCTGCTTTAAAAAGTGTATCTATGTATTCTGATCTCTGTCTGAATGCATCTACATTAGCTTAAGTAGATCTTCCTACTCACCACTCAACACAGCATTGCTGCAGAAAAACATATGATTTTCTCTTTGAAATCAATTCTAGTGTTCATATAACCAACAAATTCCTCTAATACTGCACACTGCTGAAAATCTCTTCATCTATCCAACCATGAATCCTCCTGCATCTAAACATAAGTTAAACAATCTCTATAGAACACTCATCCAATATCCTCAGACTTTTTACTCCTGGCATAGTTTCTATTTTCATTAAAATATTTAACGTTGCAGTATTAAATCTAAACGAGAAAGCACGTAACTGTATATCCTAATTGTTTGCCATCCAAATTTCTTTCACTACATCTCCACCCCCAAAGTCATCATCATCATCATCATCATCACCATCATCATCACCATTGTTGTTGTCATCATTATCGTCATTTTTTACATCTGTTTTTCTATGCTTACATAGGTTGGATAGATACTCGCTAACACAGTATTCTACCATTTTTAACATTATTTTGTCATCTGTTTTTGTAAGATACAACACTCTGAGATCAATGGCCTTTATCAATACTTCTGTTCATGTCTTCCTTGGTATTCCTTTTCCACAGTTTTCTTCCACTCGAATCTCTTGGAACTACTCCTATCATCCATACATATTACATGTCCTTACCACCACAGTGGTCTCTTGCACACAACATCCATTTTTTTCTTATACCAAGATTTTCTCTTGCTTCATCTTTGTCTCATTGGTCATGCTCATTAACATTACACAAACATCAGAGATAATAATTATTACAGTGGTAGCTATAATGAGTGGTAGTTGTGGTGGTGGTGGCAGAGTCGTCAACAGTAAATATGAGAGTACACTGAGAATGATAGCAGGTATGAGAGGCTGTTATAGATGAGGTATGGTAGACCTAAAATGTAGCTCAGTAGAGAGGGAGAGAAACCTGGAGGCTCAAACAGGAGAGATCATTGGAAAATAAAGTGGGAAAGGTTGATATCTTACAGCATGATCTCTCCATCATCTTCAATCTATTTCCTGTTTTAACTCCAATGCTTACTCTAAAGATTCATACAATATTTGATACGGTACTTTTTTTTCCTGGGGCTTTGAAGTTCTAGAATATTTATTCATTCATTCCTGGATATTTATTGGTCTTCTACATCTTAACCCTTTAGCATTCAAGTTACTGTCAGATGTAATGCTTATTTATTCACATTGTTTCGAATTAATCATGCATCATCTCATAGCTTGAAGATTTAAATGTTGTGATTGTTCATTTTTATAATGACATTGTAGAGTAGATGTGAGATACCAGAATATTTGGTTGAAGATTTTGATTGGATAAGGCTGATTTAAATGCTTTGATTCCAACTTGCCTAATACCGCCCCTGGTTCTATGACACAGGCAACATGTCAAAGTGATCTAAATTAAAACCTTCCATCAAAATTTCATGTTAATTTATGTTCCAAACACTAGATTAATTATGGCCAAAGTTATTTTACTAAATTTTTAATGATGTTAAAAATTAATTGAAACAAAGGCATCAGATTGGAGCCTGGTGCAGCTTCCCAGCTCACCAGTTCTCAGTTAAACAGTCCAGCCCATGCCAGCATGGAAAGCAGATGTTAAATGATGATGATGATGATGATGATGATGATGATGATGATGAAAGGCAGTGTTTCAACAGAAATATGGTAGCAAAAGGGTTAAGCCATGGAAGGATTGCATGAAACACTTCTGTTAGACTCAATAATACTCTTGTTGATTCTGAAAAGAATATTCTGAAGGTGTGGGCATGGCTGTATGGTTAAGGAGTACACTTTGCAACCACAAACAATGTCTTGTGAGTGAATTTTGTAAATGGAAACTGTGTGGAAACCCATTGTATTCATATGTATGTATGTATGTATGTATGTATGTATGTATGTATGTATGTATGTCATTGTTCCGTTTTAGTTCAAGATTTCTTGCCAATAGAGAAAAAGTCGGTTTCTAACCTAGATTCAAGGCTCTTTCATTGGAATTTCAACCTCAACAACAGGGTAATTTTGTTTGTATGTATGTATGTATGTATATATGTATGTATGTATGTATGTATGTATGCATGTATGTATGCATGTATGTATGTATGTATGTATGTATGTATGTATGTATGTATGCATATGTGCAGATTTGTCTGTTTTGCTTTATGTATGTATTCTCATGCATATAGTTGCATTCCTAGACATGCGCATATATAATTAAACGATAAACTCCTGGCAAGTTTTACAAATTTTTACTGTTCCAGTGATGGATTGGATCTGTAGTTTTTGAATTAAGTTTTTGTATGTATGTATGCATGTATGGATGGATAGATAGATGGATGTGTGTGTGTGTGTATGTATGTACAAATGTATGCTTTTACGTGCCACCGGCACAAGGGCCAGTCAGGCGGTACTGGCAACGGCCATGCTCAAAATGGTGTTTTTTACATGCCACCTGTACAGGAGCCAGTCCAGCGGCACTGGCATGTACTTGTGTGTGTGTGTGTGTGTGTGTGTGTGTGTGTGTGCGCATGTGTGTGTACTTATATATGTGTATGTACGTGTTAGGTATGCATGTATATATTATGTATATATTATGTATATATGTGTGTATGTATGTATTGCATGTCAGCAGTTGTGCGCATATTGTATGTATCAATAAAAGAAAAAAGTAGTTAGAAGTAGGAGAAATCCATTTTTTACAACTTATACTCTTGAAAGTTTGAATCATTAAAATTCATTAAAACATTCATTAAAATTCATTAAAATTCATTAAAAATCATTAAAATTCATTAAATCGTTATAACAGGCTGAATCATTAAAATTCTGGACAAAATGTTAAGTGACATTTCTTCCTGCTTTACGTTCTGAACTCAAATTCCATCAAGTTCAACTTTACCTTTCACCCCTTTCAAGGTTGATAAACTAAGTACCAGTCAACATACAGGGGTGATGAAATCAGCTTATCCCACCCCTAAAATTGATGGCCTTGTGCCAAAATTAGTAAGAATTATTACTTATGCTATTTCATTCTGACTGGAATTTTTCAAAAGCTCTGAAATAACGAGAGCCTATCGTTTATACATGTGAGTGAAAGATATCAGCTGTTTGTTGAAAAACGTCAGGAATTCAAAAAGCTTTAAGTTTGTTTGCTTGGGTCTAGAGGTTGGACAAAGAATGTTTGGGAATGATCAGTTAAGATGTTTAGGCACCTGTTCAGTGTTTGGAATCTCTCTTTGTGTGTGTATAAGTGTGTATGTGCCTCTGTGTATGTGTGTGTGTGTCTCTGTGTATGTGTGTGTGTGTGTGTGTGTGTGTGTGTGTGTGTGTGTTTGTGTGTGTGTGTGCATGTGCGTGTGTGTATTTAATAAAAGTGTAGACAAAGGATAAATGAGTTTGATAAGAATAGGCTTTCTAAATAGTTTGAGTGGCAAAAGGGCCATATCATCATCATCATCATCATCATCATCATCATCATTTAACCTCTGCCTTCCATGCTAGCATGGGTGGGACAGTTTGACAAGAGCCAGCCAGGCAGAAACCTGCACCAGACTTCTGTTCTGTGACTGTCTTGACAGGATTTTTACAGCTGGATGCCCTTCCTAACACCTACCACTCAGCAGAGTGGACTTAGTGCTTTTTACATGGCACAAGCACAAGTGAGGTCAGTTTTGGCAAGGTTTTTACAGCAGGATGCCCTTCCAAACACCATCCACTTTACAGTATGGACAGGGTGCCTTTAAGTGGCACCTGCACTGACAGGGCCACCAAGTACTTGCACAAAAAAAAAAAAAAACTTTCAAGGGTATTGTGTTGGGTGATGAAAGGTTATAGTGAGACAGAGAAACAGAAACTGAGACACACACACACACACACACACACACACACACACACAAACATTCACATACCTCCCTTTTACATACACACACATACACTCACACAGAGTTGAAATGCTGTTTGATTTTTTTTTACCGTAGAATTTCCATCAACCCACTATCAAGTTTGCCATCACCCCTTCCTTCCTTATTCATCTATCACCCCTTCCTTTCTCATTCATATGCTGTGACGGAGAAAAACATGAGAGTATTATTATAGTAGATAATAAACATACAGATAGATCTGAAAATAGGGAGATAATATGAGCGGAAGATTGGGGGAAAGAGGAATAGAGACAGAGGTCAGATGTATGCAGTAGTGGCTATAATGAGTGGGAGACAAAGGTAGGGGGATGTTGATAGAAGATATGAGAAAGTGTTGCGTGATAGTTGATATGACAGGGTATCAATGCTGGGGCATTTCCTTGAAGACTTTTAGTTGAATAAATTGACCCCAGTACATATGTTTGCGTTTTGTTTCTTTTTTAAGCCTGATACTTATTTTCTTGGTCTCTTCTGCTGAAATGCTTAGTTGTGGGAATGTAAACAAAGGAACACCAGTTGTCAAGCCATGGAACTGAGGATGGCAAGCACAAACACAAAGACACACACACACAGACACACACACAGAGACACACACACAGAGACACACACACAGAGACACACACACATATATAGGTGCAAGAGTGGCTGTGTGGTAAGTAGTTTGCTTACTAACAACATGGTTCCAGTTTCAGTCACACTGCGTGGCGCCTTGGGCAAGTGTTTTCTACTATAGCCTCGGGCCAACCAAAGTCTTGTGATTGGATTTGGTAGACTGAAACTGAAAGAAGCCTGTCGTGTGTGTGTGTGTGTGTGTGTGTGTGTGTGTGTTTGTGTGTGTGTGTGTTTGTGTGTGTGTGTGTGTGTGTGTTTGTGAATGTGTGTGTGTGTGTGTGTGTGTGTGTGTGTGTGTTTGTGTTGTCCCCCCAGCATCGTTTGATAACCGAAGGTGGCGTGTCTATGTCCCCGTCACTTAATGGTTCAGCAAAAGAGACCGATAGAATAAGTACTAGGCTTACAAAGAATAAATCCTGGGGGAGATTTGTTCAACTAAAGGCAGTGCTCCAGCATGGCAACTGTCAAATGACTGAAACAAATAAAATAATAAAAAAAAAGAATATATATATATATATATATATATACACACAACAGATCTTCACACAGTTTCCATCTATCAAATTCACTCCTAAGGCTTTGGTTGGCCTGATGTTATAGTAGAAGACTCTTGTCAAAGGTGGGATTGAACCTGAAATCACATGGTTGCAAAGTGAGCTGCTTAATCACACTGCCATGCCTGCTCCTATCAAAGTATTTTCTTTGAGGTTTTATGTTTAATCTCTTTACAAAGCTTAATCATTATATGTTCTTCCATAAACATGAAGAATATGATAGAATTGAATCCATGATCCATGGTTTTTGTGTTGTACCTCTCAACAAGAAATTTAATTCTACCTGTTTTAATTAGCATAGATAAAGGCAGATTTATGTCACTGAAGTTGTTTGCCTTAAGAGGAGATTTCAGAAATTTTAAACATTTGCATGTTATTGAAGCAATGGAAGAACATTATACCAGCAGTATTCAAAATCTCATCCCTGGCAAAACTTCTACAAAGTAAACAGATGTAAAGTGTAAATAAATCTGGCAGCATTATTATTTCTTTTGTTTATCAATATTATACTTTATTAAAAGATAAACAGATTCTTTTTATGCTGATTCTGTCTGTTTAACTTTGGTAATTCATCAAGAACCAATTGAGTGTAACCACATGTCAGCATGCACACACCATCCACCTCATCATCATTGTTTTCCATCCTGGCATGTGTCTGTAGATTTGACTAGCTGTGTGTATCTGAGGGTTTACTTACATTATGGTCCTACATCTGTTTGTGCATGAATATGTAGTCCTGTTGTATATGGCATAGAATCCTACCCAACCTTTTGTGTGGATGGGGGTGATTAGACTCTTCACACCACCCACTTTAAAATCACCAGATGGTTATATGAAGTTCTTTTACCAGAATTTACACTGTTGCAAGCATTTAAACTAGACAAATGGTTACTATGGCATCATGACATACCAACAGCTCCTACACTTCCCTAAATCTCAGAAGATAAAACTAAACCCAGCAGAATATTTTTCTTCCATTGGGACTCTGATTCAACTTACATTTCATACATCATCACCTCTTACTAACACACAAACCACACATCCTATTCCTGCCTAAGATACAAATCTCTATCTATAGTCAACTCCTATCTGTAGTCCATCTCTGCTCTCTACATTGAACTCTTTACTCAAACTTCATGTCAAAAGTTGGTGTCAGCACATTTGTAAATTTTACTCTCTCCATCCTCTGATGTTAGCTATAAACTTCCAGTTACTTTGGTTCAAAGTCTCCCTTTTCTACTCCTTCAAATAGTTTTGCCCTCTCTACCACTCTCCAAACTCCTCAAACCAAGATCATATCTTATCCCTTCTTGCATTAGTGATATCTGTCTCACCCTGCTCCACTCCAAAGTCTCCATTATCAATGACTTCAGCACTCACAACACTCCTTAACACTGACACCCACCTATTCTGATGCCACCAGTGCATAAACCAAATCTTTAGCAATCTTCTGCTCTCTACATCAACTCATTCCATCCCCTACATGCATCACTGACCAACATACAGTCACTCCCAATACCTATGATCTATTTTTTTGTCTCCAAACTAAGCTCTACTAGATCATATCTGTCTCTGTACCTAACCAATCATCTCATCACTGCCTTATCATTATTATTGACCATGCGTCCACATAATACACAGTACTCCCACTACCTCCTAGACATAGTGGCACTTTGAGTTAGCTAATTGGTCAGAACTCTGCCACTTCTAAGATAACTATCCCTGACATCATATGCACCTCACCCTTGACAGAAACAGCCGAGCAGGTGACTGAAACTATCATATTATGCATTTCTCTCTACATTCTGCACATATCAATATCTATCTATAGGCTCTATTCATGTCTCATCTCTTGGATCAATGTCATTCTATCAGATCTCATAGTTACAGTATGTGTAGATGAGGTGCTCTGCTGAATGCTTCCATATATTGAACAATCATAAGCTCTCACACTTATTAAACTGCAACCAATCCTTCTGGTCAATTGTCAAGAACATCTCTATCAACTTTGTGCAATTTTTTTCCCTCCCACTTCTTAACGATGATGGTTTTGTGAGCGACACTCTTGTGGAGAAAATCTCCAGCATCAATGTTAACTTTGCATTCGAAACAACACTGTACATGTGAAATAATTATCCTTCAAAGCTTTCCCTTCTATTCCATTCCACTAAGCTCACCACCAAACACACATACATGCAAAGTACAAAAGTAACTCTGGTCACTTCAAATCAAAAAGGCTACTAGTGCTGATAATGCTTCTTCAGTTATCCTCTGTGATCTTTAGTAACAATCTACCACTTGTTCCATTCTCTGGAAGTAAAATTTCTCTGACCCTGCCAACTACTGTCTTATTACACTCATAGAAAACATCTCAAAGATGGAGGCAGCCATTAGCAAAAACCCTGTAACAGCTTGAATTTCTCTCCTCCTAAATAACTACAATTAATGTTTATTATAATTACTTGAAACTTATTGCCCTATATTACTCACCGGATGCTGCTGCACTCGAGAAGTTTGATAAAAGCAGTGTTATTGCTCTCAGTATCAGCAAGGCATTTATCCATGTCTGGTATTGTTGCTCTTGATATCAGCAATGCTTTCATCAATATCTGGCATATGAATATTTGAAAAACTGCCTGCCTATCAGCTTTATTCATGCCTCATCTCTTGGATCAATGTATTCCTCTCAGGTCACACACTTACAGTGTGTGCTGATAGTGCATTCTGCAACCTTCCCTCTGTCAATTATGGTTTGCACCAGGGTTTTATTTTAGCCGTCATACTTTTTCTTCTATACATAAACGATTATTTACCATCACCTCCAACAAGGTTCACTCCTACACAATTGACACCACCCTTTATTCCTCTCTAACCTTCCATAGTCAAGCTTCATACACATACAACCAATACACCTCATGCTACACCTGCACTAACTCCTTGAACAGAGACCTTGAAAACATCCTCCAATGGCATCATGCCAACCTTGTCTTCTTCAATAACAAAAAAGCCATCAGTGCGCACATCAAGAAACATTATCGCATCCCAACCTCTCTAAAGAATTTCACACTCTCAAGGCATTTATCACACTGAGGCTATAGTAGAAGACATTTGCTCTAGGTATTCTACAGTATGATGGGACCCCAAAGCATGGGGGTTAGAAGTTCACTTTACAACTGTACAGTCATGAATAAACAGTTGTGCATGTGTGTGTCTTTCTCTTGTGTGTGTGTGTGTGTGTGTGTGTGTGTGTGTGTGTGTGTGTGTGTGTGTGTGTATGTCTGTGTGAAGTTTCAGCTCCATATAATTTGGTGGCCTGGTAAAAGTTATTCATTAGTGACGTTTTCATTTTATTTACAGCTGCATTTGTTTAGAACAATGTAACTTTATCTTCATGCAGTTAGTTCAGTTATGACAGAATCTTCTGTTTAGTTAGAGAATGGATTTCAAATGAGAAAATGATTAGAATGAAAATTCTTAAGAGTAAGATGAGATAAACACCCCCACCCCACCCCTATAGATCCCAGTGTTCTTTCTAATTAAAAAAAATTTTTTTTGATGATACACCCCAAAACCAACAACTAGCTATATTTCTTTTGATGAAGAATCTTGCAAAGGATAGTGATATTTAGTGCTTATAGCAATTCTGAAGAATATTCAGTACCATAATTTTAGAGTCCCTGAGCAGGTTTTTAAAATTTGTTCCCTTTTCCTAGACACCTACACAACATCTCTGTCCACTTTTGACCCCTGTCACTAATATCTTTTCTTTTCCTTTTCCTTTTCTCGTGTACTTTTTTACCTTACACACCTTAAATAAATCTGTTCCTCTCATCTTACTTAACCTCCTTTTTACCTCCTCCCTAGAATCATTACTCACTCTCTCTTTTGTTCTTTCTCTGTTATAGGGACCATTTAGACCCTTAGCCTTGCAAGTTACAAGGCAATATTCACTTGTGCTGTTGCCATGAGAAAAGCACCTAGTACATTCTATAAAGTGGTTGGCATTAGAAAAGGCATCCAGCCAGAAATCATGCCCTGGTTTAATCAGATTATTCAAATCCTCTGCAAACAGATTCACTGATAGCTTCAAATCTGTTGTATATGTCCAGACTCTGTTTTATATCAGCTGTAATCTTTGGCTTTTGTCTTTCCTTTGGGTCATGTTCATGGATCTATCACTGATAGAGCAGTCATTTCAGTTGCCAGTGGAGTGGACAGCCTAAATTAAGTTCAACCAGCACAGAACTGGTGGCCCAGATGTATGTGAGAAATTGCTCTAGTTTCAAAGCACTGTGTAAGAAAGCAGGGTTGTGTTATGATCCGAAGAAGTTTCATTGTTCCAAGTCCTGGTCCTATTCATAGTATCATTGGTATCATGGTCTTCAGGAATACAGATGCAAAATGAATGCATAGAATGAAGCAATCCTATTATCTTTCTTTTTTATATATATGTATATTTACATTATGTAGTACAGATGAAGGCACATGACATAGTGATTAGGGTGTTGCACTTATGATTAGAATATTGGGGTTTCAATTTTTAGAATGGCTGTGCATTGTGTTTTTGAGCAAAGCATTTTATTTTACATTGCTCCAGTCCACTCAGCTGTAAATGGATACTCTTGTGATGGACTGATGGAAATGTTGGCCTGCCTGCTTAGCCAGCAGGGTGACATCATTCAAAAGCTAAAAGGATGTGAAGCGTATTATGACCAACAGTGTATAACAACATCTGAAAGTATGGTCCATACAGTGATACTGTGATGTAATGGAGGCATGGCTGTGCAATTGAGAAGCTTGCTTTGCAACCACATGGTCTTGGATTCAGTTTCACAGCAGAGCACTTTAGGTTAGCGTTTTCCAATATAGCCCTGGATCAACCAATGCCTTGTAAGGGAATTTGGTAGATGGAGACTGGATGCCTGCCATATCTATGCATATATGTGTATGCATATGTATGTGTGTACCTTTATGTTTGTGTTTGAGCCCTCATTCCATTGCTAGCAATCAGTGTGGTATTTATTCTGCCTGTCTCTTTTGCCAAACGACTTAGTTACAAGAATGTAAACAAACTAACACTCCATTGCTAGCAATCAGTGTTAGTTTGTTTACATTCTTGTAACCAAGTGGTTTGGCAAAAGAGACTGACAGAATAAGTACCACACTTAAAGATACAAGTACTGGAGGCGGTAAACTGTCAAGGCAGTACTCCAAGGTAGCCACAGTCTGGTTCTTTCTAACATATTATCTTACCATTTTCTTTGACATTGCCAGATCTGGGGAGGTTTCCAGATCACTTTTTCCATCAACTGTGACATTTGTAAATGTTATTTCGCATTGACTGCTCTTAAGACAAGCCTGATTCACAACATTTAAATTCCAGTGGCATTTTTACTTTCTTTTCATTCAATAATCACATCAGATTTTAAGAGCCCTAGTAAGATTCTGATAATCTTCATTTACTGCACATTTAAGTATTACACGTCTCAAGTGTATAACTTACTATTTTTGCACTGTATTTACTCTTTCTATCTTCATTAAAGTCAGGTGTGTAACATTTTTGTAATATTTTACCTATCATTGAAATCTGTATGATGTACTTTATAACAATCCCACTGACTCTGATTATGTTGTGTAAGTAACAAGACCTTTGCATGGTACCTGTGTACAGGTAAGGAAAATGGGTTATTGAGAATCAGGTATCTTTGATAGGGCTACAGTGCAATGCTGCAAATAGGATTGCTATAAACTGTTAAACTTTTGGTTAATGGCCCACCTGCAGGCTCTTTATATGAAAACTTATCTATCATAATCTTTTGCATATTAAAGCAGTGAAAAAATGGTAGAAGAAAATATGGTAACTATTTATCTCTTTCAAATATGTTAACTTCTTTTGTGAAAAAGACTAAGTTACAACTTACATGGAAGCACAGGTAGCAACTTTTAAGTTTTAACAAGCCACCTTATTTATTTCCAGTGCAAAAGTTTGAGAATGTATAATATATCACTTATGAAGATGTTTGTGGAACTAAAATAAGTTTAGATAATGCAAAATATTAAGTATCATGTCAGGAATGATGGTAGCATGTCAGAAATTAAAATGAAAAATATTTACAACCGCTAATAAACACGAATCATAATTTGATAACAGATTTTCAAAGAAGCAGCTAAAAAATATTTTTTCTAAAACTAACTACTTTGTGTGATGTTAGTGACTACTGATTTAGCTTGAAGGGTATTGATTGCTAATATCATTAAAAACTACAAAAATAGTATCCAAGTAAAAAAGCTTTCTTTGGAAATAGCTGCTTCTTTCTAGAAAGAAAAAAAAATAAGAAAAAGAAAGAAAAGAAACGGACTATCTGTAGCAGCCCCAGACGGTAGGTGGTATATAACTTACTCAGTGTCAAATTTCATGTATTACCTGTATTATCTTTTATTCTTGCACTTCTGCCAAAATTGTGCTGCCTTTCTAGGATAATTTTATCTCAGTTGCTATGACAACACAGGGTAAGATGAACTGAGAAAATATATAGTTTAAAATCAAGCTACCTATCAGCTGTTTATAAATAAGTATTCCTGGGTCTGGTCTTGTAGATGCTACCATTGCTACTGCTGCTGCTCCTTATACACTAACTAATGATATGAGTAGCTATGTAATAGTAACTTAGTATGTGTATGTGTGGGTGTTTACTGAACATTACCAATGATTTTTGGAAAAAATAGTATATGCCACTTGTGCTTGCTGAGGTAACTCCCACCTTCATGAATACAATCTTTCATATCTTAGAAGCAGTGGGTAGCACAAGAGAAAGCATCACAGCTAGTAGAGATGGACCAGCAGCAGCAGCAGCAGCAGTGGCATGAGCAGCTTCGACAACCATTCTGAACTTAGGAAAAACTTTCTTCAAATAAAAACAAACAACAAAAACAAAAGCCAATAGTGGAGCTCTATCTGTACAAATAAATGTAAATTGAAAGTTTATTTTTAATAACTTGCTGCCAACAGAATAAACTTCAGGATATCAGAAATAAATGTTAATACTCAGGGCAGAGGGCTTTAGATGCAAAAGAAGTAAAAACCTAAAAGTCACATTTATATTGGAACCACTGCCGAGACCTACCTGTTGAGTTAGAACTTCACTCAACAGCCCTCCTTCTCTCATATAATCCAATTCATTTCAGACACGACAGACATGGATTACTTGAAAAGATCTCGTCCTTATACAAGCCAAATTCTTTCTGATGTTAACAGGTACAAAAGTAGCCACGAAGATATTACCAGGTACAGAAGTGGCCAAGAAAACATTAACAAGTACAAAAGTAGCCACGAAGATATAACCAGGTACAGAAGTAGCCACGATGACAGTAAGAGGTACAAAAGTAGCCATGAAGACGTAAACAGATACAAAAGTAGCCATGAAGACAGTTACAGATACAAAAGTAGTCTGGATGATACTAACAGGTACAAAAGTAGCTTCGAAGACACCAGCAGGTACAAAAGTAGCCTGGATGACACTAGCAGATACCTAAGTAGCCTGGACGACAATAGCAGGTACAAAAGTAGCCTTGAAGACACCAGCAGGTACAAAAGTAGCCTGGATGACACTAGCAGGTACCTAAGTAGCCTGGACGACAATAGCAGGTACAAAAGTAGCCTTGAAGACACCAACAGATACAAAAGTAGCCTTGAAGACACCAACAGATACAAAAGTAGCCTGGATGACACTAGCAGGTACATAAGTAGCCTGGATGACACTAGCAGGTACATAAGTAGCCTGGATGACACCAACAGATACAAAAGTAGCCTCGAAGACACTACCAGGTACAAAAGTAGCCTTGATGATACTACCAGGTACAAAAGTAGCCATGAAGATATTAGCAGGTACAAAAGTAGCAATGAAACCACATCAAGCCGACGGTCAAAGGTTTCTTACAGTGATAATGTTTCGTCAATGTTTCTTACTGATCTGGATTTAACTGATGCTGGTTCATATTCAAGTAAGGCCACAAATAAATATGGGACTACAAACACCTCTTCAAGTTTTGACATTGGAGGTAAGTACAGTTAAAAATGGGAATTATTTCTACACATTGCTTAATTTCTTCTGAGATTAATACATGCATGTATTTATGTATGTGTGTATACATGTGTGTCTATCCTTCTCTTTCTCTCTCTCTCTCTCTCTCTGAAACTATGTGTGTGTGTGTGTGTACCATTTATCTTTTATCCCTTATACATTTATACATAAGTGTATGTGTATATAATTATTCTTTAATAAGAATGGTGTTGAGAGTGACTTCGAAGTTCTGGCCTGCTTAGCTTCCATCAGACAGTCAGTCGTATGAAAAAGAAATAGGCTGAGACTTCAACATCACTGTTTTCTTGTTAAAGAATAATACATATGTACTATACAAAAAGTATTGAGTAACTCCTTGGTTTAATGTAATATTGCCTTATTATAATCTGGCATAAGACAAACATTAATAATATACATACACACACATATTTATGTATGTGTCTATATAATATTTGTGTGTGCGTGCGTGCGTGCGTATCTATCTATCTATCTATCTATCTATCTATATGTATGTATATATGTTTATATATATTGTTTCTTTTTTATCACCCAATTGATACATGTCAATAGTACAAGTGTTTAACACAAACAGCTGTACAATTGTAAGGCATCATCTGGTTAATAAAAGAAATATTGACTCTGCATGTTTGAAGTATTGAGTACATCTTGGGCTATAGTCTACTCAATCCATGGACAAAACCAGAATTATAAGAGATATATATATATATATATATATATATTTCAATTATCATCATCATATATATATATATATATATATATATATATATATATATATATATATATATATATATATATATTACACATACACATACCATACACACACACACACATACACCAATATACACATATATGTATATGTGTTGCCAGTGCCACCTGACTGGCTCCCATGCCGGTGGCATGTAAAAAGCACCATTCAAGCATGGTCGATGCCAGTACTGCCTGACTGGCTCCCAAGCGAGTGGCACGTAAAAAGCACCCACTAAACTCTCGGAGTGGTTGGCATTAGGAAGAGGATCAAGCTGTAGAAACCCTGCCAGATCAGATTGGAGCCTGGTGCAGCCTCCTGGCTTACCACACACACACACACACAATCTTGTAATACCTTCCAAAAAAAAAAGACAATTTTGGTTCAAATTAGAAACCAAAAATTGAAAATTAATTATTCATTCTAATTACACACAATTAAAAACAATACAAAATTATCAATTTGTATGAAGGGGAACCTGTTACCCAGTTTAATTAATTCCCACCTTAAATAACAAGTAACTTATAAAGGTACTTAGAAAAGTCTATTCTAAAGGTACAATTCTCTTTTTATTCCACCTGTACTTATAAGAATATTAGTACAGGTGAGGTACAAAAAAAAAAAAAAACCCTCAAAACTATAATTTTATACTCTGAATGACTTGAGTATTTAAATGGTAAGCACTGAGTTTGGTCATTTGCTAAATTGGAAAATTTACTTGTATTTTACAGATTAGTTATTAATATTAGTGAAATAAAGAGAAATACCTTCACATCTTAACTATTGTTTAATTATAAACTATAGCTTAGCTCTTAATGTAAATAGATTCAACTGTGTTAGTTATAGATGATATTAAATATTTTCTTTCTTCTAGTTTTATATTTTATCTTCTATTTATTATTTTCTAATTTTTTTACTTTTACATGTTAATTTTTCAGAAGTGCGTCATCGACGAAAGAAGAAAGAAGACTTAGACACTGAAACGTAATATTTCTTCAATGTTCTTATCTCTATCAGAGCAAGTTGTGTAAAAATAGTTTACTAATTCTCTTAACGTTACTTTTATTTAGAAAACAAGCTTTCTTTGTTGTCACAAACGTATTAAACCTACCTCTCATAAGGTGGTTTTGGAAACTGTTTATTTATTTGCTTATTTTCAAAAGATACTCTCGCTCAGTTAAGTGATTAGGATGGTCTGTAATGGTGTGTGTGTATGTGTGTGTGTGTATGTGTGTGTGTGTGTGTGTGTGTGTGTGTGTGTGTGCATGTTTGCTTACATACATATATCCATAGATGCACACACACACACACACACACACATATACAAACATACATGATATGCATGTTTGCATATATGCATGCATATCTCTACACTCACACACACACATGTATGTATGTATGCAAACATATATGCAAACATACATATTATATAATGCATATATACACACACACACACACACATATATACACATGTATAAATATATGTGCGTTTCCATAAATGTATGCATATATACATGCATGTATGTATGTGTGTATGTATGCATGTATATATCTATCTATCTATCTATCTATATGTATATATATATATATATATATATATATATATATATATATATATATATATATGTATTTAAATATATATATATATATGTATACATACATATACACACACATATATATTATATACATACACACACACACACACACACACACACACACACACATATATATATATATATATATATATATATATATATATATATGTATATATATATATACATATATATATATATATATATATATATACATACATATATATGTATATATGAATATGTATGTTTATGTGTGTATACATAAACTTATACATACATACGTGCATATATATATATATATATATATATATATATATTTATATATATACTTTATATCTTAGAGTGTGCTTCTTCTTTCGGACTAGTGTTTTTCACAGATGGTATATATATATATATATATATATATATATATATGTGTATATAATGTGTTTGTGTGTGTGTGTGTATATGTGTGTATAATAGAGAAAACCTATACCTATCACCTAATACCACATATTTCTTGCTACCTACATAGGCTGTATACTATTACCGACTTGCTAGTTGCTAGTAAAGAATCTGCTGCATGATGTTATTTGAACAAGAGGCTTGGTAACAGAATTTAGCAGTTCAGTATTATATATTAGGTTTCTTTCACCTCTACATTATATAATGGATGAATATCTCATCTCAGTTTGCTACTTATAAATACAAGCAGGAACGTGTTAAGGAACCATCCATACAGGGCTGGCTTGACTTTGTTCTAGTGTAAGTGAGCAGCTGTAAGAGAGAAACATCCTCATTTTTACCTTTGTGATTTTGAAGTAATTCTGGCATGTTTCCAGAATTATGCTGTTCACTGTTATACCCCCATTGTACATTGTTTGTATAAAGACTTCCCAATAAAATCGAAAATTTATTTGTATATTTAAACAATTTGAAGTTTTGGCATAGGTTTGTTTAGAAGATCTGAAACTATTTTTAGTCTATCTAATTTGTATATTACTTAACTTTACAATGTGGTCTTCTCACATTAATCATCGTAGTTGTACTCTTTTAGCATTCTGCATATGTTTCTGTTGAACACATGTTTAACTCAGATATAGGTAAACTTGTTTTACTAATTGTTTGCAGTTAGGTTGAAGGATGGTAACTCATTTAACTTGTTGACTTAATGTTATTATGACATAAAATATACAAACAACAATTCTTATAAAATTATTTAATAATAAAATAATAATAATAATAATAATAATAATAATAATAATAATAACAACAACAACAACAACAATAATAATAATAACAACAGTAATAATAATAATAATAATAATAATAATAATAATAATAATAATAATAATAATAATAATAATAATAGGAGTGATAAATAATAATTATTTTTGAAAAATAACAATATTAGTGGTGATAGTGGTAGTGGAGGTGTTGGTAGTAGTAGTAGTAGTAGTAGTAGTAATGGTGGTGGTGGTGGTAGTAGTAGTAGTAATTTTGATTATTGTAATAATAATAGGAATAATAATAATAACAGTAATCTTAATAACTAATAAATAATTATTCTTTTTTCAAAAATAACAATATTATTATCAATATTAGTGGTGACAGTGGTGGTGGTTGTCGTCGTGGTCGTGTTGGCGGTAGTAGTAGTAATAGTGGTAGCAATGGTGGTGGTGGTGGTGGTGGTGATAGTAGTAGTAATTTTAATTATGATAATAATAATAATAATAATAATAATAATAATAATAATAATAACAGTAATAGTAATGAGAACAGTAATTAATTTTTTTTCAAAAATAATAGTATTATTATTATTAATGTTAGTGGTGGCAGTGGTGGTGGTGGTGGTGGTGATGGTGGTGGTGGCAGCGGCAGTAGTAGTAGTAATGGTGGTGGTGGTGGTTGTAGTGGTGGTGGTGGTGGTGGCAGTGGTGGCAGCAACAGCAGCAGCAGCAGCAGCAGCAGTAGAAGTAGTAGTAGTAGTAGTAGTAGTAGTGGTGGTGGTGGTGGTGGAGGTGGTAGTGGTGATGGCAATGGTGATAGTAGTAGTTGTAATTTTAATTATGATTTTAATAATAGTAATAATAATAATAATAATAATAATAATAACAACAACAACAACAGCAATAATAATAATAATAATAATAATAATAATAATAATTGCTTAAAATTTTGGCAAAAGGCCAGCAATTGTAAGGAGAGGCTGTTAGTGGATCACATCAACCCTAGTATTTGACTGGTACTTAGTCATTGCCCCTGATAGTCAACTTAACATAATAATCATGGTTTTGGATTTATGCACAAAGTCAGCAATTATGAGGGGAAGTAGTTAGTCAACACTATCAATTCCAGTACTCGACTAGTACTTTATTTTATTGACCCTGGAGGGATAAAAAGCAAAGTTGATTTTAGTGGGATTTGAACTGAGACTATAAAACTCTAGAAGAAATATCACAAAGCTGACACTCTTACAATTCTCTTGTGGCAGAATGATACAACACTAGATTAACACCTCAGTATTCAGTTCTCTTTTCTTTTATGTTCTAAGTTCAAATCTTATGGGGGTCATCTTTATTATCTTATCCATTTAGGGGTCAATAAAATGCAACAAAGTCAAACTGCATTTGCTTTTTAAAGCTTTGTGTATTTCTAAGAAATCAGAATTAGGCAATAAAAAATTAAATTATATTTATAACACATAAGAATGTAGTTGAAGAGGAATTTATAGAGCCGAAGATAAATTTTAATTTTAATTTCCTTATCCCAATCTAAATTCGTTTAATGAGAAGATTCAGTTTTAACAAATTTAGATTTAGGGAAAAAAATTTTGCAAAATTCCTTAATTAATTTAATTGTGGAATACTGAGATAGCTGATCTCTTGTTCAAATTAACTATCTGATTCAGGTTTCAATAATAATAATAATAATAATAATAATAATAATAGTAATAATGATAATGATAATAATAATGGTTTCAAATTTTGCCACAAGGACAGCAATTTTGGGGGCGGGGATGAGTCAACTACATCAACCCCAATGTTCAACTGGTACTTAATTTATTGACCCTGAAAGGATGAAAGGCAAAGTCGACCTTGGTGAAATACTGCTAAGCGTTTCATCCATTGTGCTAATGATTCTGCCAGCTCACCACCTTAATAATAATGATGATAATAATAATAATGATAATGATGATTTAGTTGTTTCCAGGGCGAAGGATGAGGGGGACAATACAAAACAGATATAAAGTGATGGGGTTTACATATAATGAAATGATAAAATATATAAATAAGCAAAAAAAAAGGTGTAAGTATACTCAGTATACAATGAAAAGGAAGGGAAATATACATAATATACAAAGGTCAAAAATAAAGTGTATATGTGTGTGTGTGGGGGGGTATGATAGACATGTAGTCCTCCTGATACAGGATGACCTCTAGGGATAATCAAGGAACCCCACTGTTCAAGATCTCGTGGGGTTTATAATAATAATAATAATAATAATAATAATAATAATAATAATAATAATAATAATTATAATAATAATAATAATAATAATAATAGTAATAATAATATGCTATATAGTTGATGTTGCATGCCCCTTTGGTCCACGAATAAGTCAAGAAGGAAGGCGAAAAGATGGATAGATACAATATAGATACGAAATAGCCCGGCTATGGAAAATGAAAAACGTGAAGATAGTGTCAATTATTGTTGGGTCTTTGGGAACAGTATCAGAAGGCATCAAGAGGAATATAAAGGAAATTGGAATAGAGTGCCCAGTAGAACTGTTACAAGAGGTTTGCCTCCTTGGCATGGCCAGAATAATCAGGAAAGTATTAGATAGCTGAAAGGAACAGATAACATGGTACCGTAGTCTGCAGATAGTAAGCCCGCTATGCATGCAAGACTCTAGGAGCAAAACCTGTGATAAAGAGATAATAATAATAATAATAATAAAAACCTGTGATAAAGAGATAATAATAATAATAATAATAATAATAATAATAATAATAATAATAAAACTACAGAATGCCATGATAAAATGATTGCAAGGCAAGCCCTTAAATGGCAAATACTGGAATAAACTGAACAGAAAAGAAATAGACAGAGCAAAATCTCAACACTGGTTGAGAAGTACAGGACTCAAAACAGTGAGCGAAGGGTTTTTAACTGTAGAACAAGATCAAAGCCTTCCACCTGAAACCACCTAAGTCATATAATAAGTAATTGCAGGATATGTAGTGATGGGGGAAGAAACAATACATCATGTTATTTCTGGTTGCAGTCTCAACAACAACAACAACAGTCTCAACAACAACAACAACAACAACAACAACAACAACAATAATAATAATAATGATAATAATAATAATAATAATAATAAGTACTGCCCAAAAGCAATACCAGGCAGTGGTTCTCATGGTTTCTGATCTAAAGTGATTGGAAGTGTTATCATGTACATGTTTTGTCTTGGTATAAAAGGTGGGCTACAGCAAATATTCTGCTCAATACCATAAATTTGCTTGTCAGTTGTTTGACCTTAACCAGTTGAGCATGCCCCTTAGTGGCTGACGATATGTGCATCTTTGATCATGAGCAGAAGTAGGGGAGCATCATAGCCATGTGTTGAGGGAAATTTTTTGAGCTTGATTAATTCACCTCTGGAAACATGGGTGTTTTGTTCATCATCCTTAAAACAAACCTTATCCATAGGGCTTTTTGAGCAGGATGGGCTACTCAACCTGAAGAAAATTCTAACTGGGCCCCATCTGCAAGGTCATGTGCTGTTTAACTTGATATGTGATCATTATGTCATGCACATATGGTTGTGATGCATGTGTCTGGTGTACCTTTATCAGATGGGTAGTCATGATGGGTATATTGGGCTTCATATAATTGTACCCCAGTGTCACATTGATGGCATGCACTGCTCCCTTACTCAATAATAACGATAAGCAAAGATATAGACAAATGGCTGAATGAGATTGGAATAGAATCCCTGGTAGAACTGAATGTTTGTCCCATAGGGACAGCAAGGGTTATCAGGAGGGTTCTAAGCACTTGAAGGACTGCAAACTTGTGGATACCTAATGTTACAGGTACCTGCTATCCACATAAATGGGTACCTGCTACATATTTTTGATAACCATAGTTACCTGCTACCCACATAAATCCTACCAGGAATAAGACCAAACCTGACCTAAACCAAAATGATAATAATAGTAACAACAATAACAGCAACAATACTACCAAATAGTTTAATTAAAAATATGTGTATTCCTAACATTTCTAATAGCTGATTCAAAATAATTTCCAACATTTCTTCTTCCACAGGCGCTTCATTACATATGATGGCACCCAAGTTGATCCACTCTCTCCACCAGTGATTCTTCTTCCATTGGTTGATGAATATAGAAGTATTGGTGAATCTGTGACCTTCTCTATCACTGGTAAGTATTGTATGTTAATGAAACCAAATTATATTTGTCTTATAACAAAAAATATAAACGTGAACTGATACTTTGAATATAATTGTTATATGCAACTTATTAGAATTACACATTACAGAATATAAAGACTTTGAACAATGATCGAGACTTAAGTCTGTCCAGAGAAAAAGGTGTCATCATTCCACTTTTCTGCTCCTTTGTACGGCCACACCTCGAATACTGCTGCCCCTTGTGGTCTCCCCATACAAAACAAAACATCTTGAAAATTGAATCACCCCAGAGGGCATTTACTAAACGAATTAAGGACATGACTGATCTTGATTACTGGGACTGCCTTAAAGTCTTGAAACTCTACTCTCTCCAGTGCTGCTGCGAGTGGTACATCAGTTGCACATTGTGGAGAATATACTGCTAGCATTGCCCGAATGACCTGAACATTAGCTTCAAGATTCATCCAAGGCTGGGACCGCAGGCCATACGTCCCCTACCCAATGCAGGATCACAGCATATAGGTATACTGTGACACAATTTCTTTTCCTC
>NC_142929.1:129848956-129956456 GCF_046866305.1 Octopus bimaculoides | reverse complement strand
CATACCAGCGCAATCGTCTCTCTTGCACGCCACAACTGATGCTTCTAATGTTCAGCTTTTCTCTCAAGATACTTACACTCTGACGGGTATTCACATTGACATTACACATCCAACGGAGCATACTGGCTTCATTCCTTGCGAGCTTACGTATGTCCTCAGCAGTTACAGCCCATGTTTCACTGCCATGTAGCATGGTTGTTCGTACGCATGCGTCATACAGTCTGCCTTTTACTCTGAGTGAGAGTCCCTTTGTCGCCAGCAGGGGTAAGAGCTCTCTAAACTTTGCCCAGGCTATTCTTATTCTAGCAGCTACACTTTCAGCGCACCCACCCCCACTACTAACTTGGTCGCCCAGATAGCGGAAGCTATCGACTACCTCTAGTTTTTCACCCTGGAATGAGATAGAAGTTGTTTCCTGTTTGTTTGCAGTCTTTATTGCACCTGAACATCTGCCACAAACAAAAACTAGCTTGCTAGTTAACCTGCCTTTGATGTTGCTGCACCTCTTATGTGTCCATAGCTTGCACCGGGTACATCTTATAGAGTTACTACCTACTCCTTTTCTACATACTGAGCAGGGCCATCTACCTGAAGGGGTTTGTGTTTTATCTACCTTCCTACTTATTAGGATTTTGGTTTTAGCTAGGTTGACTCTAAGGCCCTTCAATTCTAGACCTTGCTTCCACACCTGAAACTTCTCCTCTAGTTCTGATAGTGACTCCGCAATTAGGGCAAGGTCATCAGCATAGAGGAGCTCCCAGGGGCAACCTGTCTTGAACTCCTCTGTGATTGCCTGGAGGACTATGGTAAATAATAGGGGGCTGAGGACGGAACCTTGGTGGACCCCTACCTCTACCCGGAATTCATTGCTGTACTCATTTCCAACCCTCACCTTACTGGCAGCATCTCTGTACATGGCTCGCACAGCTCTCACTAACCATTCTTCTATCCCAAGTTTCCTCATTGACCACCAGATAAGGGATCGGGGGACCCTGTCAAAGGCTTTCTCCATGTCAACGAAAGCCAGGTACAGAGGTTTATCCTTAGCTAGGTATTTCTCCTGCAACTGTCTCACTAGGAATAAGGCATCAGTAGTGCTTTTACCTGGCACGAACCCAAACTGCATCTCATCTAAATTGATTCGCTCCCTAATTAGTTGGGCTATGACCCTCTCTGTAACTTTCATAACCTGATCTAACAGCTTGATGCCTCTGTAATTATTTGTATCTAAAGCGTCCCCTTTACCTTTGTAGCAGTTGACTATGATGCTGCTACACCAGTCATAGGGTATGACTCCTTCGTGTATCACCTGGTTCGTAATACGGGTGACTAGGCTATAGCCAACACTGCCAGATATTTTGAGCATCTCTGCAGTGATTCCTGATGGGCCGGGGGCTTTCCCGGTCTTCATACTCTTAATTGCTTTATCTACCCTGGTACTATCAACTCGGATAGCTGGTCCCTCTATTGGGTCGACATAAGGCAGGCTCTCTTTCTCCCATTCATTCTCTTTATTAAGCAATCTATCATAGTGGCATCTCCAGACCTCTTTCTTTGCATCCTCATTTAATGCAAGCGTACCATCATCCATGCGAACACATTTCTCTCCTACAACATCACTATTCTCTCTCCTACACTGTCTTGCAACACGAAATACCTCGAGTCTTTGGTCCTCACGGCGCAGAACATTGGCAAATCTTTCCTTATCTGCTTCCCCTCTGGCTAAATAAACCTGTCGCCTAGCCTCCCTTCTGGCACATTGGTACAATTCCCTGCTACCACCGTTCTTCCAGTCCTTCCAAGCCTGTTTCTTTTGTCTAATAGCCCTGTCTACCTCCTTGTTCCACCACCACGTTACTCTGGGTTGGGAGGGGACCTTACACCACCCACAAATCTGGTCGGTGGCTTTCAACAGGTTGTCCCGCAGAAATCTCCAATTGTCTTCCACGTTGTATGATGCTATATCCCCTTCTATTTCGTTAAATGCTTCAAGTAACTTGTCTCTAAGTCTCTGTCCGTTTGCAGGGTCTTTAAGCTTCCACACCCTTCTTCTCGAAGCCTGTCTAATTCTGGGCACCCATTTTGCCTTGATCCCAAAGTCGCTAACTACTAATCTATGTTGTGGGGTACATTCTTCGCCAGGGTAGGTTTTGGCATTTATAAGCCGCCCTCTTTCCCTATTTCTGGCGAGGATGTAGTCGATTTGGCTAGAGTGTCTGCCGGAGCGGTAGGTGACTAGGTGACTGGCAGGTTTCCTGAAGTTGGTATTGCAGACCATAAGATTGGTTGCATCACAGAACTCCAGCAGTCTGGTTCCCTCCTCGTTGCGGGAACCAAAGCCATAGCCTCCATGTATGCCATGGAAGCCCCCAGCACGACGTCCGACATGACCGTTGAAGTCTCCAGCCACAAAGAGAAGGTCCCTGTCACTCGTCGACGAGGTAGTTTGCAAGAGGGTGTCATAGAATTGGTCTTTCAGACCATCTGGTAGCCCAGGTTGAGATGCATAGGCTGAGATGACAGTAGCTAATCTATGATGAAGCACTAGTCTGATCTTAAGTACTCTGTCACTTACTCTAACGACCTCGATTACCTTATCCACCCATTTCTCCGCTAGAAGTATTCCTACGCCCCCGACCCCGTCAGTGTTCCCTGCCCAGAAAATCTTGTACCTGTGTTCTTTGCCTGTGAGGAACCTTGCAGAACCTCCTCTCCATCTTACTTCCTGGATGCAGCACATATCTACGCATCTCCGTTCAAGCATCTCAACAATTTCACCAGATCTACCTTTCAGCATGCCGACGTTGAGAGTGCCAATCCTAACAGTATGGGTGTTGGGGGTGTGGGCCTGTAGCCTGGGAAGGGGAAAAGCAGTGTCGTGTACCTGAAAAGAAAACTTGCAATTGGAAGAATTCATAAGCAAAACAGTACCTACAACCTGCAAACATTTCTCAACCTTAATGCGCTACCCAAAGGTAGGGGAGAGGATGGCCAAGGCCACTAGATGGGTTCCGGGAGACAGCCGAGGTTGACAGGATGACAGAGGAATGAACTTCCGGTGGAGGGGGCGGGATGACAGAGGAATGAACTTCCGGTGGAGGGGGTGGGATGACAGAGAAATGAACTTCCGGTGGAGGGGGTGGGATGACAGAGGAATGAACTTCCGGTGGAGGGGGTGGGATGACAGAGGAATGAACTTCCGGTGGAGGGGGTGGGAGGGCGGGTTACCGCCAGCGAGTAGATAGGGCTCTTAATTGTAGATTTTAAATATTTGAGAGACAACAATGCATAAATCGTAATTTTTAAAAGAGCAATGAATTCTGGGTGATTAGAATATAACGTAGCATGAATTTAGGAAGCTTAGAAAATGAATAAGCATGAATTTAAGACAACAACTGAATTCAATTGAATTTCATGGAGAGAAACAAGATAAATAATAGGGGGGGGGGCAACTAAAGCGCGAAGGTATTATGAGATGTTTGAGGCCGTAAATAAATAAAAAATCTCTATCTTATCTGCATCTTGAGATTTCGTCGTAGTATGTCAGCGAGATAATTTAGAATGGGTTTCTCATTTATATATAGCCAGAACCTGAAGACCTTAAGGAAAAACTACGAAAGAGAGAGAGAGGATGGAGGGGTAGACAGAGGCATGGCGGGAGAAAAGATCATCATCATCATCATCATATATATATAGAAAGAGAGAGAGAGAGAGAGAGGGGGGACCAGTCAAGCAGCACATCACGCTGTAATTCTTGGGCTGAGAAATCAACACTTAAAAGCCATAATTTTAAGGAGCGATAAGAATTTTTGAATAAAGGAAAATGGGTAGTGGTGGGTAGGTACCGCCAGCGAGTAGATAGGGCTCTTAATTGTAGATTTTAAATATTTGAGAGACAACAATGCATAAATCGTAATTTTTAAAAGAGCAATGAATTCTGGGTGATTAGAATATAACGTAGCATGAATTTAGGAAGCTTAGAAAATGAATAAGCATGAATTTAAGACAACAACTGAATTCAATTGAATTTCATGGAGAGAAACAAGATAAATAATAGGGGGGGGGCAACTAAAGCGCGAAGGTATTATGAGATGTTTGAGGCCGTAAATAAATAAAAAATCTCTATCTTATCTGCATCTTGAGATTTCGTCGTAGTATGTCAGCGAGATAATTTAGAATGGGTTTCTCATTTATATATAGCCAGTACCTGAAGACCTTAAGGAAAAACTACGAAAGAGAGAGAGAGGATGGAGGGGTAGACAGAGGCATGGCGGGAGAAAAGATCATCATCATCATCATCATATATATATAGAAAGAGAGAGAGAGAGAGAGAGGGGGGACCAGTCAAGCAGCACATCACGCTGTAATTCTTGGGCTGAGAAATCAACACTTAAAAGCCATAATTTTAAGGAGCGATAAGAATTTTTGAATAAAGGAAAATGGGTAGTGGTGGGTAGGTACCGCCAGCGAGTAGATAGGGCTCTTAATTGTAGATTTTAAATATTTGAGAGACAACAATGCATAAATCGTAATTTTTAAAAGAGCAATGAATTCTGGGTGATTAGAATATAACGTAGCATGAATTTAGGAAGCTTAGAAAATGAATAAGCATGAATTTAAGACAACAACTGAATTCAATTGAATTTCATGGAGAGAAACAAGATAAATAATAGGGGGGGGGGCAACTAAAGCGCGAAGGTATTATGAGATGTTTGAGGCCGTAAATAAATAAAAAATCTCTATCTTATCTGCATCTTGAGATTTCGTCGTAGTATGTCAGCGAGATAATATATATATATATATATGTATGTATGTGAATGTGAGTAGGTGTATGTTTGTGTCTCCTTGTCCTGACATCACATGATTGTTGTAAATGTATATCATTCATTTCCAGTATTCTGGAAAACATTAGCGTGTCTGGAAACAGGTGAGGGCTGGTGGGCCATACAAAATTTGTCTCAATAAACTCCATCCAACCGATGCAAGCATGGAAATGTGAATGCAATAACTATTTCACAAAGCAATATTATCTTTCTACATTATAAGTGTTTCACAAAACAACATTATCTTTCTATGAGATAACTATTTGACAAATCGACATTATCTTTCTATGTGATAACTGCTTCACAAAACAATATTGACTTTGTATGTAATATCTATTTCACAAATCAATGATAATTATCATGTTCACAGTAAAAAAGAAGCTGTAAATATCATGAACTAAGAAATCAAGATAATTAACATTAAATGCAATCTAGTGTAATACAAATGTTTCCTTCTGTTCTTATTCAGACTATACACTCGAGAGGTACCGACCACCGAAATTTCTTCAAGGACTTCATAATATTGTTGTTTCTGAAGGAGCAAGTGTGAAATTTAGATGCAAAATAAGTGCTCACCCTGAAGGCAGGATTATATGGTAAGTAATGGATATATTCTTATAGTTATATTGTCAATTGTGTTTATATCATCTGAAGGACTAGCATGCTGGGCAAAATGCTTGACAGCATTTCATCTGTCTCTACATTATGATTTCAAATTCTGCCTAGGTTGAGCTTGCAGTTCATCTTTTTGGAATCGATAAAATAAGTACCAGTTGAGCACTGGGGTTGATGTAATCAACTTATCCCTCCCCTCACACCCCAAATTGCTGGCCTTGTGCAAAAATTTGAAAATCTGAAGGAGTGAAACCAAAAGGAAACAAATATTCTACACTGTTTATTTACCTATGACTGTCGCTTAATGTATAATAAGGTTCTTGGTGACTTGAATTAGCAGTCACTTACATTATTAATGCCTGGAGAAAGTCATGGTTGGGCACAGGCATAACTATGTAGTTAAGAAGTTTCTTTTGTAACCACATGGTTTTGGGTTCAGTCCCACTGTGTAGCACCATAGGGAAGTGTTTTCTACTATAGCCCCAGGTGGACCAATATTTTGTGAGTGAATTTAGTTAACAGAAACTGTAAGGAAGCTCGTTACATATATATATCATCATCATCATTTAACGTCTGTTGTCCATGCTGGCATGAGTTGGACAGTTTGACCAGGGCTGGTAAGCTGAGGGCCTACACCAGACTCCAATTTGATTAGGCATGATTTCTATGGCTGGATACCCTCCCTAATGTCAATCACTGCAAGAGTGTAATGGGTGCTTCTACATGCCAGTTATGTGACACTGGCATCGGTCACATTGCCTCTGTAAGGCCCAACGCTTGAATGGTGGTTTTCATGTACCACCAGCACGGGTGCCTATTACATGACACTGGTATTGGCCACTTTGCCTCCATGAGGCCCAATGCTTGAACGGTACTTTCTGCGTTCCACTGGTATGGGTGCCAGTTACGTGACACCAGCATCAGCCATGAGTACAATTTCACTTGGCTTGACAGGTCTTCTCAAGCATGGCACATTACCAAAGGTCTTAGTCACTAGTTATTGCCTCTGTGAGGTCCATATATACCTATTGTATGTATTTGTCTTTGTGTTTTTTTATTGTGTTTGTCCACCACCACAGTTTGACAATGGGTGTTGAATTGTTTATGCAGTCATAACTTAGTGGCTTGGGAAAAGGGATCAATATAAAAAGTACCAGACTTAAAAAATAAGTACTGGGTCCAATTTATTTGACTGAACCCCTCAACACAGTGCCTTAGCATGGCCATAAATCCAATGACTGAAAGAAGTAAAAGATAGAAGAAAGAAAAAGCATGAGCTTCACAATTTCATGTTTATCCCCTTATAATATACAAGTGTACATGTATGTTAAAGGCTTTCTCAGAAGCATATTGAATCCTGAACAAACCAAAATGGTTTGTTTGAAATATCTGAGGCACACTGGGAAAACCATAGCAAACATAGATTAGCATTGGCCCTTGGGCCTCTGGAGGCCCCTGGGCACCTGCCCAGTGTATTCTTGCTTTAACACAGGTTATACTAGCATAAATGATTCTTATTTAATCATCTGTAACAAGCTGATTTTTCTGTTTAATTTAGGTTCAAAAACAGACAACCAATTAAAGATGATAATGTCTACAAAATATCTGAAGAATCAAGTGAGATCTTTTCCTTGTTCATCAATGAAGTTATTCGAGAAGATATTGGCTTCTATATGTGCCAAGCTATCAACCAAGCTGGGTCATCATCTTCAGAAGCAAAACTTTCTGTTGAAAGTAAGTTTTATGTTTTTATATCAATTGAAACAGTGAACTCACATCTTTACTTTCATATACAGGCTGTCTGTAAATTACCTTTACAATTTGAAAAATTCAAAATAAAAAAATGAAAAATAAGGATAATAACCTGAGTTCATTGAAGAACATAGGCAAAGTTTTATTAGAAACATCAGAACACTTGCATGCAACACATCAAGACAACGCTTATGGAAGTCATAAAGATAATTTATGAACACTCTATATTCCCCAACTTCAGCGGTGCATATTCAGAAAAATAAAGTTTTTAATATATAAACCTAATGGAATTCCCATACAAGACAATGGGGGATACATTTTTGAATGCATCCTATATACCATCAAATACAGTGAGTTATGCAAATTAAATATTTCTTCTTTCTAATATTGATTAGAAATTCAGAAAATGAAACTTATCTTTTTCTTCTATTTACATCTACCGCCCCTTCTCCAATCATACTATCTCTTTCTACCTCTGCCTTTTCTGCTCATTCTTTCTGCCACTCTCTCTCTTCTTATATACCTTCACCAATCATTTTTTCACCATTACCACCACTACCACCAGCTTCTCCTTTTACACCAGCCTCTTTTCCAAGTCCATTTCATTACCCTAATTAAAAAAAAAAAAAATTAAATGTGTAATTTACCTCATTATAGCACAAGAGAAACCAATATCTCTATTGGAGAGAAATCCATTGTCTAAAGAACACAGCCAACCTCCTGAAGAGGAAGAAGATCAACCTAAATACACCTGCATGCCAGAATTCACAACCAAGCTGAAGAACAAACTTGCTCAGGTTGATAATCCAATTCGGCTTTCCTGCTCGGTATCAGGGGTTCCTGACCCCACTATACAATGGTATAAAAATGGGGAGAAAATCCACAGTGGACTGACTTATGTCATCAAGGTAACTTTATTTTAAATGTAGATAAGATTCTGTAAAATATAATTATCACACATTTAATTTTGAGAAATATGGCTAAGGTAATGCATAGGTAGCAGCTATCTTTTTACAGTTTAGCATATACATGCACATATACATACATGCATATATACATACATGCATATATACATACATGCATATATACATACATGCATATATGGATACATCTATACATACATCTATACATACATACATACTTACATACATATCTGCATACATACATGCATACAGACACATACAGACATATATATATATGCATAAATATACATATATAACTGTACGGATGCACGAGTGTGTACACACACGCATGCACACACACACACACACACACACACACACACACACACATACATACACACACACACTCTTCAGCAGTGTAACTACACATGAACTATTGGCAATTCCTTTTCCTTCTTTGGACTTCTCCCTTTCTCCTTTCTTCCTTTCTCCTTTCTTCCTTATCCTTTCTTCCTTTCTCCTTTCTTCCTTTCTCCTTTCAAAGAGCTATGCTCGAACTGTCAAAATCTATCTCCTTTAATTAAACATCAAACTAATACATTCCTTGTGCACAGCTTCTTCTTGTCTGCTATTGTTATATATATATATATATATATATATATATATATATATATATATATATATATATATATATATATATATATATATATATATATATATATATATATATACATATATATATATATATATGCATAATTAGGATAAAATCATTATTTAATGAATTTATCAGTGGCCAGCATACTAAAAATACCATAATGGTTAATTTGTATTATAATTTTTATATACATATATATATATTCATATATATATACACACACACACACATATATATATGTATGTATGTATATATGGATATATGTATATATATATGTATGTATGCTTTGGGTTTATGGAGCTGAAGTCTAAATGAAATGTCTTAAATCATGTAAATCATTTATATCTGCTTAATTTTTTTTCCTTTATTGCCTTTGCAGAACAGCTCAGGGTTGTTAACCCTTGATATTCCTTGTGTATCATCTAAAGATGAAGGGCAATATGTGTGTGAAGCAACAAACAGCCATGGTACTGTTAGTTGCAGTTCTACAATTAGTCTACAAGGTAAGTGCTTAGAAATGTAAATCTCTTTTTGTCTTTTCACTTTGTAAGTCTGATATGAGAAGAAGCAAGAAGTAAAGTAGTGTGCCAATAATTTTTTGAGATGTTCTTATTTTTACAAACTGCTTCACAGTAATATTTACTAAGAATTTTGTGTATATAAGTTTTATGATTTATATTCGTTGCTACATGTATACACACTTCTCAAACAAGAAGTGCATTCTTCATCTTAGATATTAACCTATATAATGAAGTGGTTATTGATCACTTGATCAAAAGAGCTGTTAATGTCTCACCTAACTGACTACAGAAGCTAATTAGCAAAATCCTGATGAATATTTGCAATTGCTGAGGACTTACTGTAAGAATCAAGTACTTGATACAGTAATGTGCCTGTTATGTAACAATTCAGTTTGGAACACTTGGTCTGGTTCATATATTAAACAATGTTTTTTGAAGTACTGAAGGTCTATGTAAATCATCTCCTGGCTTCTGCCTAAAAACTTTAAACTCATACTCCATACTTTCTTCAGATATATCAAAAGTTTCAATGAGAGGAGACTATCTAATTTTACTCAATTATATATAACTTTTTTATTTCAATTTTTATACTAGTAAATCTTACTGTATATCAGCCTGTACACACATCAGCTCTTTCTTCTACAATCTGATATTCTTCTCCTTTTTGTCTCTTCACTTTGTAGCATAGAGAGTGTGTGTGCCACTTGGGACAGCCCTTGAGTTTTCCCCTTCCCTTTCTATCCCCAAGCACCCAAATCTTTACAAGCTTATACATCATACTCAAAAGTGCTGTGCCTATAAAAGCTTGTCTAGGGTGGAGCTGGCACTCCATCCTCCAGCTATGCTACTACCTTCACTTTCTATTTAAAGACTTCCTTCATAACCATTTCTCATTCTTCTCCCATATAGAGTCCTTTCTGAAATACTAATTCATTCTTGCTTCTAGCTCACTTTTCATAATTTTTGTGCATTCTATAGAATTTTTAATTTTAGAAAAGACAACCAAGCATAAACTTGTGCTTCAGTCCTCAGTGTTTCCTACTTTAGATTTTTAAGGTCATATTTTTTAGTAACTTGGATCTTTTGGTGATCTCAACAAAGAATTCAAAAGTCAACTCAAAAGAATTTCAAAAGTTAGACAAAATACTCAATTAGGTTTTTGTCCAAAATAAATTGTAAGATAAATATTGAATTTAGCATTAAGAACATCCTATTTTAAATTACTGTTTCTCTTTTTTAGGATCGAATAGAAATCTGTCTAAAATAGCAGACTATGAGACTCCAGTCTTCCTTGATACCCCATTATGTTGTACTGCTGTTTGCGGTGAAGATGCTATGTTCAATTGTGTTGCCACTGGTCATCCAAGCCCTTCATTTAAATGGTAAGTTTATATATATACACTCAAATATATCTGTGTGTATATATATGTATACACACACACACACACACACACACACACACACACACACACACACACATGCTTTCTGAAATAAGCAGAAACTTCATTTCAATGGCTCTGAGGAAACTACAGGATGCTGCACTAGCTCACATCTTTGAGTGCACTCCTTCTTATAGCAGAAACAGCTGTAAACCAATGACAGCTGTTGCGTAACTCCTGTTCTTTTGTCATTCATTAATTGATATTACACTCTATACTTGCTTAACACTTTACTCTAAAGTATAAGTATACTGAGTTCTAACAACTGATTATTAGTATCGCTATGCCTTAGTGAAAATATTATATATATATATAAATGTGTGTATGCGTGTGCATGTGTATGTGTGTATGCATACTTTGATACTAATTTCTAACTTAGGCATAAGAACAGAAATTTGGAAAGAGTTTAGTTAACTCAATCAACTCCAGTGCTTCTCTTGATAGTCTATTTTCTCAACAGGCAAAGTTGAACTCAAAACATTAAGGAGCCAGAACAAATAATACAAGTAATTTTTCTCTGATGTTGTAATGATTCTACCAAACTTCAGCACTAATATATATTTTAATAATGTATTTTAATTCAGGTATAAAGCCTGAAATTAAGTAGGAGGTAACTTGGTTGATCAAACTGACCCTAGTTTAATTTGGTGCTTTTATTTCATTGACCCCAGAGGGATGAACGGCAAACTCGATCATAGCAGGATTTGAACTCATAATGTAAAGAGCTGAAACAAATACTGCAGATTGTTTTGTTTGACATTCTGTGAATTCTATCAATAAACCACCCTAATATATATTTTAATAATGTAACAGTTTGAAACTTCATCAAATCATAAGTACGCAGCTTTCCTGCCTATTTACCGTCCAGAAATCTATACTAATCTAATTTGAACTCCTATCATGATCACTCAGGTGAGATAGAACAGCAAATTAAAGATGAACAAATATTCCTTTCGACTCTAGGCACAAGGCCTATTTTAGGGAGGGGGCCAGTCGATTAGATTGATGCCAGTACATAACTGGCACATAATTTATCGACCCCGAAAGGATAAAAGGCAAAGTTGACCTTGGGGGAATTTGAACTCAGAACATAAAGACAAAATACTGCTAAGCATTTTGGCCTGTGTGCTAATGTTTCTGCCAGCTCACCACCTTAAGATGAACAAATATTAGCTCCTCTGTCTGAGACTTATAAGGAAACCAACTGGTGCTGTTTTGCAGTTAGGTCTTTTGTCTTAAAAGGTTTTACTAGAGTTTAAGGATTATTGATGGCTGAGTTAATAAGGTGTTGAAGTAGTATTCAAGTGGTTGACAGTGTGTACATCTTGTCATCTTTGCAATGTGTTAGCTATAGTCAGGGCACTCAACTCTTGATTGTCCAGTTCACTTAGCAAGCAAGACTTTATGTAATTTTATAGCTGAATTCATCACTTTCCATGCTTGGGTACCACTAAGTTGATTTTCCATATATCAGTAGTTCTCAAACTGACAAATATCAGCTCACTATCATAATCACCAAATACTGCCACTACTAACAACACCACCTTCAAAACAGTAAGGAGTTTTTCCCTTCCGCCCTATACTAATGAGAAATCAAAATAGTGTTTGCATCCATATAATAATTTTTAGGCCTTGTGCCTATAAAAGAAAGGGTTAGGGTGGTGGACGACTATTTAAAGTTTGAAACAATATTAATTTTATTCAATTTGTCTATCTTGTTTTTCAATCTTCCCTACACCATCTTTAAGAGAAACATTGGATGAGAGTATTAAGGGCTCTTGGGCATAACTGTTTACTGGACCTCTTTGAATGTGTGTTTTAGTAGAATTAACATGTAGAGTGTGGGTCCTTCAGAGCTCCAGGCCCTCAGGCAGTGCTCGATTGACTGACAGCTCAGTCCACTCCTGTTGCAATTGTGGCTTTGATTCCTAAATTGGCCAGTGCATTGTGTTCTTGAGCAAAACTCTTCATTTTATGAGACTCCAGTCCACTCAACTGTCAGTGAGTAATCCTGCAATGGACTGACATCCTCTTCAATGGGTAAGCTGAGATCTCAGTCACTTATATGCCTTAGAAACTGGGTAACTGACCCTATGAGTGCTATGAGGATTTGAGACAGTAACGTCCAGGGTGGTTGTTATTGTTATTGATGATGATGACGATAATAAAATACTGAATGGCATTGCTGGCTTCATTCATAAATAATTGACATAAGATGCATGTAGAGACCAAGCAGTCAGCCTAACACTCTATTGATAAGAATCCATTTAATAATCTCCAACAATGTTAATGTAAGTATTGATAATCTCTTTCAAGTTTATTATTAAAAACAAACATGCAAAGCTTACTTAATTGATTTTCTTTTCAGGAGCAAAGATGGAATTAATGTCGAAGATAACAGACGCTGCCAAGTTTTTGTAGATAATCATGGTGGTTGCAGACTGATCATACATAAGGTAGAAGAAAATGATTCAGGTCTTTATTCATGTACAGCCCACAATAGTGCTGGACGGACAACATGTTCAACACGCTTGCGTATAGTCGGTAAGCCTCATATTCTTATTCCTATTCTAAATCTATTTTTAACTCTTGATATTTAAGTTTTCAAACAACAAATTTGATTGTCACCATTCTCCTTCTTAGTACATTATTTATTTCCAGACCACTTAACCAGATATTTTAAAATTTACAATAAAATATTTTGATTTTAGATACTTCTAAATTAGTTTATATTCTGTTATTTATTTAAGGTTTCGGTGACACACATAGTCGTCAAACTTCTCAAGAGAGGTCATATAGTCTTCAGAAGTATGAAAAAGCTCCTGACCTTGATGTAGCTGACCGTATGCTAACACCAGGACAACCACCTTATTTTACAATGATGCTCGCTAAAAAAATTGAGTTAAATGAAGGTGAAAAACTCCGTCTTGATTGTTCAATTGAAGGCTTCCCTTCTCCTGTCAGTAAGTATTCTTTTTTAAACTTATCTATTTTGCATATGCTTTAAAAATATGTTAAGAACAAACACTTGCTCATGCACGCACACACACACACACACACACAAGAATGTGCACGCACCCAAATGTATTCAAATCATGTATCATACTTAGACATGCAATAAAATCATTCAGGGTTCAAAACCCAAGTCAGTGAGAGTATGTGATCAAAAAGTAGACTGTTATGAATTTGAGCCTCTCTCTCTAATTCAAGCCTTACCTGAAATGTTTCTGGGGTTAATCCTGAAGTCTTGAAATCTAACTTTCTCACAGAAACATATTTGTTTTTTTCATAATAAAGGACACAAGAACCCAAAAGTTTAAGAACATATCTTATTCCCTATATTTGTGATTCTGTCATTTTCATAATTTTATAAATGCAGCCTCAACATGAACAAAAAGTAATGCTGGGTTCCATTAACAGCTGCTAAATATCAGAAGCTAATCACTCTCTTCCTTCCATATCATGTCCTTCACTATATCTAATATTCAAGCATTATGTTTAACAAAAGCAGTTATATGGAAGATATCAGTTAATTCAGCACTAAATTGCTATGAACTGTACTGCTTTCAAGACAATTATTCTTATGATAAGAATGCTGAAGTTAGCATTTGTGCCTGCATTATTCTTAGATGTCAGTATGCTATTAGATACCTGTATCAGAATCCTTTTTGGTTCATTGTAAAGTGTTGCAGCTCTTATATTAGTTTGAAAGGAACCTTATCTAAGAAAAAAAAAAAGAAAAAAACGCTAACAAAGAAACTAATGTGTATGAAAAACATCTGGAAATACTGACTTTCATCTCTAACATGAAAAAGCTCTTGGAATTAATAGAGCACTGCCCTGCTTTGGATACCTTTTTTTAATCCTTATCCACTTCTAGCCATGTTCTACAGCTCCTCTTTTTAAACCTTTTAGTTACCACATATCTGTTGAAATACACTGCCTTTGTTACAACTAATTTTGAAAATAATGAAGAATTTAGTAAAATAATTTCTTCCTTATCAGCTGATGTTTAGAACTTAACATGAAATTTTGAAGGAAAATTTGACTTAGATAATTTTAAAACAGGGAATTTGTATCATGAAACTAAGGGCAATCTTAGGCAGACTGGTATCAAAAGGGTTAAATACTGTACATGAGTCATTTTTATTTATTTATTTATTTTTGATATTTTTAATTATAGAGAAATCTGCATAAAATAATTTCAAAATCTTGATTGAGAAGAGAAAATAATCACGCACTTCATTATATTCTATTTTCTCATTACTTCAAGAAGTGACAGTTGATGGATCCTCATTGTTAAGACAAAGTAATGAAGTCCTTAATGTAAAATAATTTGTTCATTAGTCGATATTAGATATTATAAGCATGAATTTAATAATTAATTATTAGAGCCAGAAGCAGTATTAATACCAAAAAGTAATCTTTAATGCAACTTAGCATGGACGTCTTGTTAGAACATTGAATGCTGCATTATTATCCTTAAGAGATACTCTCATATAGGCATTTAATCATAAAAGCACACACATATAGTGAAGCAGATGAGAATCATCTGTCACAGGTATTGCAACTTGCTCATCACTAACTTAATATAGAAAAGAGACATACTATGGGCCTACAGTTACATTATTGTTTCAGTATCAAAGTGATGTTTATTAATGTCTAATATAATTTTTATTAAAATCTTAGCACTTTGTTCATAGCATGTTTATTTGTTATTTCATAAATATTTAGCAAAAAGAAAAAGTAAGAACAATGCAGAGTTGTTTCATGGAATTAAATTCAAAATGTTGATATTTTCATGTGAGCAGGTTCCACAGAACTATAAACTTTTGTTTATTATCTTCAAGAATGTTTCTTAGGCGCAGGCATAGCTATGTGGTTAAGAAGTTTGTTTAGCAACTACATTGCTTGGGTTCAGTTCCAATGCACAGTACCTTGGACAAGGGTCATCTACTATACACTTGAACTGACCAATGCCTTGTGAAGGAATGTTGTAGATGGAAACTGAATGGAAGCTTGTCATATGCATGTGTGTGTGTGTGTGTGTGTGTGTGTGTGTGTGTGTGTGTGTGTGTCCATACCACTTGAAATCTGGTGTTGCTTTGTTTACATCTCCGTAGGTTAGTGTTAGTGGCTTGGCAAAAGAGACTGAAGGAATAAGTTACAGGCTTAAAAAGGATAAGTAATAGGGTTGATTTGTTTGACTAAACCCTTCAAATATGTGCCCCAGCATGGCCACAGTCCATAATTAAAACAAGTAATAGCATAAAAGTATATGAATCAGAATAAATAAAATGCTGGGTTTAATCTCATCAATCATTTATTTCTTGCTTTCTTACATTTAAAGTTCAAGTCTTTTCAAGTTGGTTTTTGATTTTCATTTCTCAGTAGTCAATATATTAGACATTTGTATTCCACCAAGGTCGACTTTGCCTTTCATCCTTTTGGGGTCAATTAAATAAGTATCAGCTAGGCACTGGGGTTGATATAATCGACTGAATCCCTTTGTCTGTCCTTGTTTATCCCCTCTATGTTTAGCTCTCTGTGGGCAATAAAGAAATAAATGTATTAGACATTTGTCAAATTGCAAGATAAACTCTTTAAATTTACCACATCCTTTAAAAAAATCAATGTTTGAATTCAAGAAAAATAAACATAAATGCCAACATGGTTGTGGGTTAAGAAGCTCAGTTTGAAACCATGTAGTTTCAAGTTCAGTCCCACTGTGGGATACCGTGTGCAAGTGTTTTCTGTTATAGTCTCTAGCCGACCATTGCCTTGTGAGTAAATCCAGTAGATAGAAACTCTGAGGAAGTTTGATGTGTGTGTGTTTGTATGTTGCCCCCTTCCCACCAATACTTGGTTTGTTTACATTCTCATAATTTAGTGGTTCAGCAAAAATGACCAACACAATAAGTACCCAACACAAAAAAATAAGTACCAGGGTTAATTTGTCCAATCAAACCCTTCAAGGAGGTGCACCAAACATAACCAGAATCAAACGACTGAAACAAGAAAAAGCTAAAAGCAGATAAAATATATTTTTGCAGTCTTTGTGTAAATTTATGCTTCATTTATTTCAAACTTTACAGTTACCTGGCAGAAAGGTGTTCGGCAGCTTACATATGATGTTCGCCACCGAATTATAGCTTATGGAACCTTGCAGACCCTTGAAATCCCATCTGTAATGATCACAGATCGTGGTGAATATATTGTTCGAGCTGCTAATGTATTTGGCATCATAGAAACTTCCTGTTCGGTTACAGTCAACAAGAAGAGCAAGAAAGGATATGATAGGTAATTTATTGAATTTTTATTAATTCCAAACATTGGTATCACTTTAACTCTAATAGAAGATTTACTTCACTATTTCTAAGAACCTATGCCTCTGTAAGCAATGCTCTGCACTATGAACTCAGCCAGAATCTCATGAGAACATGATTTTCCTTCTCTGATCTATAGAAAAAAATGTGTTATTTCATACTATTATGGTTCTTTATTATATAAAATACATGATTTTGGTATCAGTCATGGTTCATCTGAAACAGTTGTAAAGATAAGACTATTTCATTATTCCTTTTCATTTGTATTCCATGTCAATACATTCATTGTGTTCACTTGTGTTCATCTGCCATTCTTACTTCAATATGTAAATACATGTAAATCAGGAGGAGTAAGAGGAAGAGGAGGAGCAGGAGGAAGAGGAGAAGGAGTAGGATGATCATGATGATGATGAAGAGGAGGAGGAGGAGGAGGAGGAGGAGATATTTTTTTGTGCAATCTGAGGACATGTACCAAGAGTGATAAAAATCAGACATCCAGTCAACATGATGGTGTTTGGAGTGATCACTAATTATGGTGACGTTATGCCTCCATTCATCTTCCCACACTGCCTCAGATTCAACACAGAGGCCTACATCAACTGCCTGGAGGAGGTAGTGTTGCCCAGGGTGAAGAGGGTGGCTGCTGGAAGACCTTATCCTTAGCAACAGGACTCTGCACCATGCCACACAAGCAGGAGAACCCAGTCATAGCTGTCAGACAATTTCTGTGATCACATTACCCATAACATCTGGCCACCTAACTCCCCAGACTGCAATCCCCTTGATTATTATGTGTACAGTACAGATGAGTGAGAGACCAACAAAACTTCTTATGACACCAAAGATGAACTGAAGGCAAAGATTATAGCAGCATTCACCAACTTAAACAAGGAGACCGACCAGGAAAATTGCAGGCGATTCCAAAGTCGTTTGGAGGATGTATTTGAAGCCAATAGCGATTTTATTGAATGAATTTACTCTTTAGTATTTTAAGATATTCTTATGTAATTTCGGTAAATATATCTGCTAAAATGAGATGTCAATGTTATTTTCATTTTTGTGTAATTTAGATGACAGTTTATTCACTGCACCCTGTATATATATATATATATATATATATATATATATATATATATATATGTAAATATATAGAGGGCAATAAGTTTTTTTTTTTGAAAATTCACCACCAGTGGCCTAGCATGCATAAAATGTCAATAGACAACATATTCTCAATATAAAATAGTGTACATTTAAACACAAGAGAAAATTACCTTCAACAGGCAGCTTTTACATGCTAGAAGAAGTAGTCAAAAACGACCAAAACCACATTTAAGAGCAATCTTCAAAAGGAATGAAAAATAAAAACTTTTTACCTTGTTATTTTATTCCGTAAAATGTATACTATTATATATATATATATATATATATATATATATATATAATGCTAATAATATAGCCTGAACAGGATAAACTACCCCTATTTTGCAGAGGAAAGTGTAGGTGGTTGTCCACAGCTAGCCACCTACACTTTTCTCTGCAAAATAGGGGTAGTTTATCCTGTTCAGGCTATATTATTACCATTATTCTGCGATTGAGAATTTAAAAATCACTTCTTTAACTTTCTAAAAGACATCTCAATGCTTCTAAAAACAAACTTTGTTTATTTACGTTTGTCGTAATTTGAATTTAATATATATGTATATATATATATATATTCATGTTTTACTTTCCCAGATACTATATTTTAAAATACTTTTTGTGCTAATCTGGTGAATGTGTTTTTGAATGTCTTTAAACAGGCAGTACAACAAAATGAAAGGCTCTGTGTCAAGAAGGAGTGCAAGTACAGAAGAAGACACAACCAAACTGCAGGGTAAGTTATCTTAATCTTTCATAATAATAATAATAACAATGATCTTTGTTAACAGTGCATCTAATATTTCAGAGGATTCCAAATTATTTTAACACATATGAAGAAAGTATATGTGCTTCCATAACTGGTAGCAGATTTCATTATTAGTTAGTGGCAGGACAATCAGGTAGTTGTTAAAGCAATTAACATTATGCATATATCCAAGTTTGTAAAAAAAAAAAGAGCATCATGATATGTTATCTGTAAACACTATAAACATTTTACAGATATAAAACGTGTGTGTGTGTTTGTGTGTGTGTATGTGCGTATATAATATATATATATATATATATATATATATATATATATATATATATATATATATATATATATATATATGCACATACACACAAGCATATATATATATATATATATGCACATACAACATAGTGCATGCATATATATATATATGTATGTGTGTTGTGTGTGTGTGTGTGTGTGTGTGTGTGTGTGTGTGCATATTTGGATAAATCTGCAGAGCATTGATCAAAATTTGTTGTGGTATTTGGTTCATTCCTTCATGCTCTGAATACACATCCTCTATTCACCCATGCCCCTCGTCAACTCTGCATGTCAATCCGCCACTTCAAGGTTGACCAAATATGTACCTATCTTGTACTTAGGTCAATATAATTGACTATGCTCTTGAAGATGGTGTCCTAGCTTGCCCACAATTCTATGGCTGAAACCAGTTCAAGAATACAATATTCTAAATACACACGCACTTTAACAAAGAGCAAGTACTTGAGATGATGACGTGGGCTTACAGCTGTGTTTGCCATCTTGTTTGAATTTAGATGATGCTCTTTCACTTCTGTTGTTTGACTTACCTATTATTTTACATCACTAAACTGGTTCACCCACCACTGTTGGTATGTATACAGTGCACATCTGCACCAGATGAGATTATTAATAGCATCCACAAAATGTGAAACTGATAAAAAAATTGGCAAAGTGCTAGAAAGAAATTGGTAAAGTGCAGTATTTGGTTATGCCTATTTATGTTTTGGCTCCGAGTTCTGCTAGATCAAATTGACCTTTTATTCATTTAAGGGTCACTAGAATAAATGCCAGTCAAGCACTGGGGTATTCATTTAATCAATTTTAATCTTTCTTTCCAAATGCAGGACCCATGTTTATCATTCGCAATGCTGGTTAGATAGCAGTATAAGTACCATGCAAGTTAAATGGCAACAAACTTTGTCTGACCACATTCTAATTCCACCAATGTTATCACTGCCTTTGGGTTTTAAATACTTGATATCTACTTGATGCAATATAATTGACTACATCTCTCCTTAGCAAATTTGTGGTTTTGTGCCAATATGAAAAAAAGCAATCACTCTATTAATATCCGCACCATTTCACAGGTATTACAGTGAGCCATGTAACAATTCCACGAGGAAAAGGTATTTACAGCATTCAGTCGCAGTATTTTATAGTAATGCATTTATATATATGTTTAACATCTATCAGCTATTGTTATCAGCTTATGTTTTATGAATATATATTGAGCTAGGTTCTAATTCACTAACCACAAAATTAATAGCATACATTTTATAGCTTGATATGTCTAGGATGCTATTATATGGGGCTATTAATTACAAAGTCGACTTCAAAATAGTAACATGCATGACAGTACATACAACTCGAAATTAAGTTAGGATGCATGGTATAAACAAACTTACTATATCATTTACAATAGTATTTCTAATTTTAGAAATTTTAGTGATATAATAAGAGTATGCATGATTTTCTTTTGTATGGAATCATCTTGAGAATGAGTAGTGGTTCAAAATATCTTCAAACTGAAGATACATGAAGCCTTCACTTATTGTTTTTTAGTTTAGATCTATGTTTATTCTTGATGTTGCTGCAAAATTCTGATAGTAATACAGACTGAAGTAACTGTTGTATTTATTTCTGAATCAAAACAAAATATGAATTGTTGAATAAAACGAAATCAATACATTCTCAGTAACAATTAACAATTATTATAGTGTATACTATTTTGAATTAAACATTTGAATGCTAATTCTATAAATATCATAAAAGTAGTATTAACACTAAATAAATAACTTTTATCTAAAATCCTGACTATATTCTTTTTCTTAATACATGAAATATGTGCACCACTTCAAACAATCTAGACATACATATATGTGTGTGTGTGTGTGTGTGTGTGTGTGTGTGTGTGTGTGTATGTAACTGTGGGTGCGTGTGCGTGTGTGTGAGTGTGGCTGTGCATGTGCATATGTGTGTGTGTGTGTATTTGTGTATATGTATATGTATATATATATATATATACATATATATATATACATATATATATATATATATATGATTATATATGTATGTGTATATATATATGTATGTATATATACATATACATAGGCATAGGAGTGGCTGTGTGGTAAGTAGCTTGCTTACGAACCACATGGTTCTGGGTTCCGTACTACTGTGTGGCACCTTGGGCAAGTGTCTTCTACTATAGCCTCAGGAAACTGAAAGAATCCCATCGTATATATGTATATGTATGTGTGTATATATGTTTGTGTGTCTGTGTTTGTCCCCCCCCCCCCCCAACATCGCTTGACAACCGATGGTGGTGTGTTTATGTCCCCGTAACTTAGCGGTTCAGCAAAAGAGACCAATAGAATAAGTACTAGGCTTACAAAGAATAAGTCCTGGGGTCGATTTGCTCGACTAAAGGTGGTGCTCCAGCATGGCCACAGTCAAATGACTGAAAGAAATAAAAGAGTAAAGAGTAAAAGAGTGTATATATATATATATATATATATATATATATATATATATATGTATATATGTGTGTGTGTGTGGTGTGTGTGTGTATGAATATTATGATTTTACTTATGCATGACAATACTGAAAACCAGTTGCTAGAGCTCAATATACTTATGCTTTAGAATAAGGTGTTAGGCAAGTACAGAGCATCATATTGATAAATAAAGGACAAGGGAATAGGCGTTGCATAATGAACTCCATTAGCCTACAGCTGTGTCTGCTATAAGAAGTTGTGCACTGAGTGCTGAGTGCTTGAGCAACATCTTGAGTGCAGTTTCTTGGTTGTAAGCTAATGAAGCTGACCATGTGACACCTTAGTCCTCAGAAGAATAAAATGCAATACATAACCACAAACAGATAGTAACGTAAGCTTTCAATTATCTTAATAGTGGCCCTATGCTGCATTTAATTATTAATATAAAATAAATTATATATTAATTTTAATGTCAAATACATTAAAACCATTTAAAACATATAGGATAAATTAAACAAAATATATCATAAATCATTATTATATACATCTAGTTGTGTGAATGTGAGTGTGTTTTTAATTAGTATCAGCAATTGCCATGCCCTAAAAGAAGTTATCTGATGGTTTTCTTTTTTGTTTGTTTAGGCAATGATTTTAAATCCATATTATTCTTAGAGAAGTGGTGGACAGCCAGAATCATTAGGGTATTAAAAAAATGCTTTGTACTGTTTCTCTAAATTCCGAGTTCAAATCCCCTCAAGGTCAAGTTTGCCTTTCATCCCACATGGTCAGTAAAATAAACTAGTAGTCAAGTTTTGGGTGAATATAATTGTTTCTTCCTCTCCCCCCAAATATTTGGCTTTTTGATTTTGTTAAAAAACAATATTAGAATTCAGAGTTTGCTAAAGTTGATTTTACCTTTCCCTCTCTGGGATAAATAAAATAAATACTGCTCAAGAACTGAAATCAATTAAACTGCCAATATTGCAAAGCCTAAACTTATGATCTTGTACCAAATTTTAAAATTCTTATTACAGGTAGTAAATCAAATGTGAATTATAAATAATATCAATTGATAATACCATTAAATATAATATTTACCTTTTGAAAGGTATTTTATAATTTACAAACAGAATCATCCTCATCATCATCATCATCATCATCGTTTAACGTCCACTTTCCATGCTGGCATGGGTTGGACGGTTTGACTGAGGACTGGCAAGCCAGATGGCTGCACCACGCTCCAATCTGATCTGGCAGAGTTTCTACAGCTGGATGCCCTTCCTAACGCCAACCACTTCGAGAGTGTAGTGGGTGCTTTCATGTGCCACTGGCACAAGGGCCAGTCAGGTGTTACTGGCAATGGCCACGTCTTCCTTAAATTCAGATTTGAATGGTAATATTCATAATACTTATTGTCTAAAAATAAAAATATTCAAATAAATCCATATTTCTTTCTTATCAATGATAATAATATGAAAGTACTTATTGTAAAGTAAATTTTGCATTATTAGTTTGTCCTCATATGCACTCAAATGTGTACATATACCGAGTACAATACAACCAGCCATCTCTTGTGAGTGAATATGGCTTGATTACATGTACCGTGCATTTTCTGGTTGTTTTAAGTGCTTACAAAGCCACAATCAGACTTAAAAAACCCCACTCACCTCGCTCTTGCACCATTGACCTGATAATACACTCAAGCTTGGAGAGAGAGAGAGAGAGAGAGAGATCATACCAGCGCTCTGTTGGTGCTCATTTTTCAGCTAGGTAGACTGGAGCTATGCGAAATGCAGTGTCTTGATCAAGGACACAACTTGCTACTCAGTTCAAGAATTGAACCCACGACCTTATGATGGTGAGCCTAATATCCTAACCAATAGATCACATGCATTCAACACACATACTGAAACAACACATGCAATATCTGATAGTAGCTCATATTGTATAAAAGTTTCAAAATTTATTTAATGTTGGTAAAGCTATTTAAAACATTTTACATTATTTTAAAAGTTATTTCCCTTTTTACAGCACACATAAACAGCTATATTAAAATGTAGATTTTTTAAAGGAATAATTTCAACTCCACTAAGCCACAACTTTCACCTTTTACTGATTCTTTAACCACTCGTCAACTATTTTTATCTCATTCTCTTTACATTTTAAGCTATCATCAGCTACTGATGATAACATTAGCTCTTAGTTATTTTTTCTCAACTGAACACAGTTTATTCCTTACACCTTCAAATATATCCACAGTAATATTTCTTCCATTTTTTTTTATTTTCTATCATATTTTTCTATTTTCTATTCCGATTTTATCATCATCCATATTGAAAACGCACATAAACTTTATTTTTTCATTTTCAAAAGCAATTCCAGTATTCATTCACAAGCTCTAATTTAATATCTATTGTCAGTAACAAATCAAAATGAAAGCTTTAAAAATTCATAGTTTTTATTTCCATCAAAATTATTTTATTAAAAATGAAATGTTGAATTATTCTAAATTATTCATGAAAAATAAATGTTAACATTCCAAAGTCAATGACATTTGTTGATTTATTTTAGTAGCAACTTATATAACAGGAAACAACTTGAATAAGATTTATGAAGTCATCTTATAACTGCTTAAAACTTTAACTAATGCTAATGAGTAATAGTCAGCATTGAAGCTATACTAAGTATTATTAACTTATTTTTTATTTCTCTGTATAGTAGCTTACAGTTGGAGAACTGTATATATGTAATAACTTGACTATTGAAATGTCTGGTTGTCAATGGATTGTAATTTTTTCAAACTGTTAACCTTATGTTCAGGTGATGAAATATATCTTAATATTTACATCTACACTACAGTCTGGTTGATCTGCTCTCACCAGATGTCTTATTCTTAGCTGTGCACATAGAAATTGACTGGATTCAAACAAAGAACCTTTTAAAAAGAAGGACATTGCCCATGGCTCTTTTTAGAGTCTTTTGAACTGGAGTGAAGGAAGAAGGAAAGAATCTTCTAACTAGAACACTGGCCTGAATACCTGCAATTGAATAGAGTCTGCTGCCAGCACAAAGGAAGGGGTGGTAGTGTTAAACTCGGTGACAGATTAAATGTACAACCCAGGTAGGCAATCGAAGAATTTGAACCCTGAACGTAAAGAGCGGGAATAAATAACATGAGGCAACCTTTCTCATTCTGATGGTTCTGCCACACCACTATCTTAGACTGGTATTTAGTTTATCAACCCTGGAAGGATGTATGGCAAAGTTGACTTCAGCTGGATTTCAAACCAAAACACAAAAAGCTGAATAAATACGACATGGCATTTAGTTCCTCTTTTAACAACTCTACCAATTTGCTGCCAAATAAAATTTCTAGTTCAAATCCAGTCTTGTACTATGTAGACATTCAGGAATAAGACACTTGATGATGATCAAATAAAAAAAACAAAAAAAAAATAGTTTAGATGTAAATATAATATTTTTTCATCTCTAAAATGAGTTTGATAGTGAAAAAAAATTATAAATCTTATGTAATAACTTCTTCTTGTCTTTACGTCTACCATGAATATTGCTTTAAAATATGTTTCTTTGAGTCCAACATTGTCTTTGAAGAATTGATTTTTTTAATGCTTTCATTTGAAATAGAGTTTCTAATCTTAGATGTCTCAGAAATGCATTTATAACAAAAGCTATCTTAAAATCTGTATAATAAAAAACTTGTTTTGTGTGGTGAAAATGATGTACTTTTATTATTGTCGTCATCATTATTATTATTATTATTATTTATTTATTTATTTATTTGATTATTCATCTATTTATATATTTATTTTTGTATTTTTCCAAAAGACTAAATTGATGACAACTGGGGTTTTTTTCCCCTCATAATAAGGGGCATGAAAAAATAAACAATGCCAGAAAAATTTTTGCTTTGAATTCTTAATGTGCTCATCCTTTGAGTTGTTCTTGTCATTGTTCTGTTCTAAGTTAATGATGATTGAGTAATCCTCTGATCAGATGTGGTCCAGTAATGATCAGCTTATCTATCTATTATTCCAACACAGTGTCTTTAGGATCACACTATCCAATGTATTCTCCCTTCCTTTAAGATGATATGATGTGATATGAGAGAAACTTGGCTGCTATTTCTAACAAACTAAGCAACCATGTAGATAGGGCACAGGCAGCCTTCAGTTCTTGAGCCACATGTGTAACTTTATTTTTTAAGGCACATGTAATGTCTCTTTGCTATTTTACTCCAACTTTGTAACATAATCTTTCGGTCTGACCCTATTAATTTAAGATTTCTTTCTCTTTCTTTGTCTCATTTACTCACACTTTCTCTTGTTCAAATTTTTTAATGATGTGTTTGATGTAATATGTGTTGTATACTGCACTTCATTCAACATTTGTTAAATTATTCTTTGGCCAACTCTGTTGGCCAATTTATGACATGCAATATATCACAAGCCTTCCTCTGCTATTAGAAAGTGTTTACTCATGACTGTTGTTATAGGCTTCTCCCACTTGTTTGTGTGGTTATTTACAAGACTGATGACTTGTTCAAAAATAAGTTATTTTCATATTTGTGTTTTCACCTGAGCAATATGATCTTGCTTAAATGGAAATTGTTTGAACGTTAGTAAGATTTCTAACTGTAGTGGACTAAGAAAAGAAAATAATTATTTGGTAATGATTTCAATTATATTTTTGTTTTTAGAAAGGATTTTCTTGTGAAATTGTACTTGATGTAAATTTTGTTAATTTACAAATATATAAATGATAATTAAGATGACAGTGACAATGACCATAACAGCACTGACACTGACAACAAAGATGACAGTGACAATGATGACGACAACAATGATAATGATGATGATTATGTTGATGATGATGATGTTGATGGCAAAAGCAATGATTGACAATGACAACTATTTTTTACGACACTTTTAAGATATTTGCTGAAGATTTATAATAATCTAGAATAAAAATACTTCAATTTATGATTCACCAATAACTAGGTCAAAGTTAGGTCATGAGTTAACCTGGTTGGATGCCAAAATATTTTCAGAAAGGGATTAAAAGCAGTTACATGTTTAATCTTGTAACCAAATATCAGTGAAACTGACTGTATTCTGAATAATGTTAGCACATCAACTATACTTTATTATTGTATAATTACTTGATATATAATATTGGAAATAGTCACAAAATTTCTTCAGCATTCTTCTTAGATATTTAGTTGTGAGCAAGATCTAACATTAACAATCATTCTAGAATTACACAGTTTGGAACAGTTGTAAACCAGCAAAGTTGTAAGGGTTGGATGTTGTCAGTGGGGGGAAGAATGCCAGTAGGTGCGATAGTTAACAGCTGTGAAAATAGTGATGGTGAATTGTCGTAACTGTTGTGGCTAATAGCAGCAGTAACTCCAGCAGAATTTGTATATTGTTTTATGTACTATTTTATAAAGGTTTTATTTATTATGCAATATATTTATATAATCTACCTAATAGTACAGTTAGTTACTGATTTTACTGTTTGAACAATGTCGAACATCTATAGTGGCTGCAGATATTTTGAGAACTATTTCTGTTGGCATTTACTCATTATGCAGGTTATATGATACTTATAAATAAGAAACTCTAGTGGTGGAAAGTGATACCTTATTGTAAGAAGAGAAAGCTGATGGTCTGCAGCATCAGCAGACAGGACTTTGATACTAATTCACAAAGTATATCGAATGAATATACTGAAGTGACTTCAGAAGTCATAGAGGAACAAATTCACCATATTGACTTTATCATAAAGTAGGCAAGAAGTATAAATATGATATAAAATGATTGATTAAAACCTAAGTATTAAAGGGTATAGTAGAAAGTGGGTTATACATCTTTAGATTGTATACCTGACCTTCCTACTATAATATTAAGAATATAACGGAACGCTGAACTCCAGACTATCAACTTAAGCAACACTTTATTTAGGTGGTAAACATACATATCTTTAGTTCTTGTTGTTACAGCTTCTGTGTGTATGAGCATAGTTGTTGGGACGTTATTCTGTAGTTGTGAGCGAGCTGTCGAGTGTAAGTCCGAAATATGTAGAGAGACAGCTTAAATACGTCCATGCTCAATCGCTGGCCAGCGAGACAGAGAATGAATTGAGCGGGAAACGCTTGGTTGTTTAATTCTACGCATGCGTAAGACTACGCATGCGCACAGCGTTACTACAGGGGCAAGGGGTTATGTTAACAAGTTTCTTAAGGTTACTATTATGAAATTAATACTAAGCCATGAATTTAGTTTGGCAAGATCTTACTGCTGGACTAAAGAAATGTTACAATCTTATAATAATGACAAACATTATTCAAAGATATAGTCAGGACTATTTTTAGCAAAGGATAAGGGATTGGAAGAACTATAATTCTTCTCAATCCTTTTGAGAAGAAAAAATATTGATATTGATTTAATACATATTACTGCTATCATTACAGTTGTTGTCATCTTTGTGGTAGCAGTGGTTGTGATGATGATAAGAATGATGATCATAATGTTTCTTTTATGCAAATTAACACTTTTTATTCCTTGCTGAGTCTGGAGGAAGGGTCAGTGACCATGATCTTTATAGGCCCTCTGAGATATGTGAGATTAATGCTATAGGGTGCATCTTGAACCATTGCAATTCAATGCCTGTAGGAATAATATGAGCTAGGAGGGAGTTCTAGGAGCTAATATTCTAGAAATGAGCGATTGGGTATAATGATGAGTGAGAAGCCAGGTGGAATTTGGGCACAATAAGGGTATGAGAGGAGGGGAAATGAGTGGATCAAATATTTCAGAGTGGAGATGGTATGAACTCAGCCAAGTCTGAAGAGCAGAGGCCATTATAGTACCGAGAGAGAGAGAAGAGGCAGTGTGCTTGTAGGTCAGAGATCAGAGTGTGTTTATATGTGTCTCTATGACAAACAATCAGATTGCTCTTTTCTGTATACAATCTTGGATTTCTGTATACAACATCAGTGACTTCCCAAATGTGAACTTCATCAACACCTTGTTGAGTATCACTAACTGTTGGGAGATGAAGCCTTTAAGAGAAGAACCACTTACTGGCATCCAGTCCTACTATGTTAAAGATGTGTTTTCATAAGAAGAAACTCTCAGTGATGCTGAAGCTCAAAATTTGGAGTGATTGGGTTTCTAGTTGTATTAGTTCATGATTAAGAAGGTTGTGGTGAGATGATGGTTTCTTGATATGAATAGCATTAATTTTCTTTCTCCTGAAAGAGATAGAATTGGCATATCTCCATGAGAGGATGATTTTGAGGTTTCTGTTCATAGGATTGGTATGGATTTTTTGAGTGGTATCCAGGTTACACAGAGGATGCACAGTTGGGGAAAGTTAGGAATGAATCAACAATAGTGTCATCTACATTAGAGTGGGACATGACAGCAAATAAGTCATTGATGTATAGAAAGAAATGATTAGGGGACAAAACTGAACCCTGGGACATGCCAGAGTTGACAGAATGAGGGACAGAGTTCTATCTCTGTGGTAGTGTTATCTGCAAAAAAGTTCCATCCAAGAGATATGAAATGAATAGAGCTCATATGTGACCTGATATGTAGGTAGTTTTAATAGAAGATTTGCATGCCAAACATAGATGAAAGCTTTGCTGATGTCCATGTTGACAATATTGCTTTCACTAAATTTTTCCAAGGCAAAATCATACAGGTGGGTAACATAAATAGTAGGTCATCAGCAGGTCTGACTTTACAGAAACTGTAACAGAGATAGATGGTGTTGGAAGATCTTGTTGCAAATGGCTGACTCTATTACCATCAGAGGAGTTTCTTTTCTTGGGAATGGAATGCATGGTAATGTGTCTCCAAAAAAAGCAAGGTAGATCCCTGTAGAGAAGGAGAGAAAGAGAAATTGAAGAATTTATTGAGTACAATGGGGTAGCTCTGTAATGTAAAATTTGAAAGTAATGGAAAGGATAATGTCAAGGCCAGTAACCTTGTTGGTTTGAAGCCACCAAAAATATTTTCGCCATTGGCATGTGTATGCAATATAGAGGACCTGAAGCAGAGGGAAGGATAAACTTGGAGATTTGCCAAATATGTGCAATGTGAAATTGACTGCAAAGCTGACAGTGAATGTGGAGATATTTCTGCAGGTTTTTCTACTCATAGAACCATCATAGTCATGAAGTGAGGGGAAAGAAGATTCTGTAAAGATGGTGTAAACCCTTTTGGCAAGCAACCAAAAGGATAGGCTGATAAAGAAGAAATTATAAAGACAGATTAGATAGATAGATAGATAAATAGATATGTGAGAGACTGAGAAAAAAGACAGCCTGAGGGAGAGAAATATCTTGCAGTTAGCAGCATCATAGACAAGCAGTCATAAGAGCAGACATTGAAATATAGAGAGGGGTGGAACAAAAGGTTGCGAAAGAAAAGTACAAGTAAGAGGAGCATGAGTAAGAGAAAAAAAAATGAAGTGAGTCAGGGATAATAATGAAGGGGAGTGAATGTTAGTGAAAAAAATAACAATAGCAGAAAGAAATTACTGAGAAATGGAAGATTGATATGAGCATCTATGTAGTCACTCACCCTGTTAGAAATAGTCATCAAATTTCATTAAAATCACATTCTATCATTTTCAAATAGTGGAAGGATACAATGGATAATGTAGTCTAAAATGAACTCTGTATGTGAAGGTGGGATACTCGTAGCTGGAAGGCTTCAACTATAGATCTCATTCATGGCTAACTTTAGTTAATTGAAGGGGTGTAGAGTAAAATGGTCTATCTGGAAACTCAGTAGTTGAGAGGAAGGAGGAGTATTTTAGTCTTGGCTGGTCATATGACATGGAAACTGGGATAAACTCCAGCCTAATGAACCTGTATTTATTATATTTAACTCCAGTACTTGAGACTGGTACTTTATTTTATCAACCCCAAAAGGATGAAAGGTAAAGCTGATTTTGGTGGGATTTGAAACCACCTTTATGTTCTGGTTTCAAATCTAGCCAAGATCAACTTTGTCTTTCACACTTTCAGGATCAAATAACCAGTTTCAGTCAGGCACTCAAATACTGGAATTAATAAAATTGGCTAAAATCTGCGGGTCTTGTACTGAAATTTGAAACCATTATTATCCTTAACAGGATTTTAATTCAGGAATGGAACTAAATATTTGTCCAACACTCCACTAATTCTGACCTGTACCCCATCCTTTTTATTATGCAGTGGATTGGCAGAATCATTAAAGTGTGAAACATGATGCCTTGTGGTATGTGTTCTAGCACTTCACATTCTGAGTTCAAGTCCCATAGAAGTCAACTATGCTTTTATCCTTTCAGGGTAGCTGAAATACAGATGTCAATTTAATTGTCTAACACCCTACCCTAAATTTCAGGCCTTGTGCTTAACTAATATAAGTAAATAGGCACAGGCATGAGTGTATGGTAAGAAGCTCAATCAAATCGTCCAACCCATGCTAGCATGGAAAGTGGACGTTAAACGACGATGATGATATATATATATGTATATATATATATATATATATATATATATATATATATATATATATATATATATATATATATATATATAGATAGATAGATATGCAGGGCAGGGAATCGTCAATTAGTAATAAAATTTAAAATTAATAATCAACAATTTTGCCGGGTAGCTCAGTATGAAAAAAACCTTCTTCGGTAAAAAATTTATAATCATAAATATAGGGATTGACAGTAACCTGCTTCTCCAACATACTGAGAATTCAGAAATAGCAGTCAAAGAACTACTGATTTCAAAACTACAAATTATTACTCCAGATTGATAGCGATATTTTTGATACACACAGAACAAAAACACCAGAGAAAGAGTAAAAACACTTGCCTTTAGTTAATTTAGTACAATTGTTTCACAGTTAAGAGTAAAATACTCTATTCCGATCCTCAGCTAAATATTCTAATAAATTTGTAGTTTTGAAATCAGTAGTTCTTTGACTGCTATTTCTGAATTCTCAGTATGTTGGAGAAGCAGGTTACTGTCAATCCCTATATTTATGATTATATATATATATATATATATATATATATATATATATATATTTTTACTACTGGCACTCCATCAGTAATGATGATAAATGTTCCAGTTGATCTGATCAACTGAACAGCCTGCTCGTGAAATTAACATGCAAGTGGCTGAGCACTCGACAGACATGTGTACCCTTAACATAATTCTCAGAGGGATTCAGCATGACACAAAATGTGATAAGGCTGTCCCTTTGAAATACAGGTACTACTCATTTTTGCCAGCTGTGTGAACTGGAGCAACGTGAAATAAAGTGTTTTGCTGAAGGACACAATGAGCCACTGGGAATTGAACTCACAGCCTTACAATTGTGAGTCAGATACCTAACCACAAAGCCATGCACCTGTGTGTGTGTGTGTGTGTGTGTGTGTGTGTGTGTGTGTGTGTGTGTGTGTGTGTGTGTGTGTGTATATAGAAACCTATTTATATGCATATTAATATGGGAATATACATTTATGTATATTTAGTAACTGAGTAAACCTAATGGCCTAGAATTACTCTTTCATTATTATTATTCAAATTTAATTGACACTTTTATTACCATGTAATAAAATGACTGATCATATGTTACTATACTTTTATTTTTTATAGCATGAGAATTATTCCTGTTAATTTAGAGAAAAGCAAAAGTTATAATTAGTATCTGGAATACAGTTTTCATGATAAGGGTTTAGTACTGTTATCTTCTCTTAAATATCCATATATCATTAAAAGTTATATTTTACCTATCAAGTGGATTAAAAGAGTGAACGTTTTATAGCTAAGCATGTGTTAACATATTTAATGTTAAAGCTCATTAAAAACTAGCTACTTTGTTTGGAGAGTAGTGTATACATGTCAACACTGGCTGCTCACATGCCTTCTCTACCTGTGAGAAGTTAAAAGAAATTGCAAAAATAGATTCATTTCTTAGCTAGACATTGACAAGTGAAATATCATCTGTACAAACAATAATAAGTAAGTCTGACAACTAGGTGAAAAGGAATCTTGTTCTGCAAATGTTATTGTAAATATTTTCTTTGTTTTGTAATGATTCTCTCGTTTGGAGATATAAATACATTTTGTTATACACATTTTGTGTGAAAAGAAAAAGAAATGCTTCTTATCAATGTATTTAAAATATGTGAATAGGATATTATGATGCTAGGTAATATTTTAGCTGAGCTCATCGGTTTCTATCTACAACAGTAAGTTTCCAATTATCATTTCATCGCCACATACACAATGCTTGTATAAAAACGAGTTGAGGCAATAACAAATGCTTATGTGAAATAAATTTATTTAAATTAATAAAAGAAAATTATATAGTAACTATTGGTGCAGGCATGGCTGTGGTTAGGAAGCTCACTTTGCAGTCGTGTGGTTTCAGGTTCAGTTGCACTACACAGCAGCACCATGAGCAGGTTTTCTACTGTAACCTGAGGCTTACCAATGCTTTGTGAGTGAATTTGGTAGACAGAAATGACGTGGAGTGTGCATGCATGTGTGTGTGTGCGGGGGGGGGGCATGCATGCATGCATGTGCGTGAGTGTGTTGGTCTGTTTGTGTCTCCTATCCCTAAAATTTAGAGGCTCATCAAAAGATATTGATAGAATAAGTATCAGAATTGAAATAGAAAATACAGGGGTCAATTTATTTGATTAAACCCTTCAAAATAATGCACCAACACTGCTGCAGTTCAATGACTGAAACAAAAATAGATAAGATATACCAATCACAATATATGGCCCTAAATTCTATCAGCTAGTGATTTGGCATAGTTATTTATTTAAATCTTTAAAGAGTATGTTCTGGATAGGGAATTATTATTAGAGTAGCAGATTGGCAGAGTTAGATTAACAATAAAATGTCTAGGGGTATTAGACCTGGCTCTTTATGTTCCCAGTTTAAATACTGTTAGGGTCAACTTTGCCTTTCATTACTCCAGGGGTGATAAAATAACATATCAATATATAGATTTACTCACACACACACACATGCATCACACATGTATGTATGTGTGTGTGTTTGTGTGTGTGTGTGTGTACATGCAACTAGTAAGGGTTGGTGACAAGAAGGACATCCAGCCATGGAAAATCTGCCTCAGCAAATTCCAATCATCTCATCATTATCATTGTTTAACGTCTGTTTTCCATGCTGGCATGGGTTGGACAAGTGACAGGAGCTGGCCAGCTGGAGGAACTGTCCAGACTCCAATTGTCTCTTGTGGCTAAGGTTCTATGGCTAGATGCCCTACCTAATGCCAACCAATTTATGGAGTGTGTCAGCTGCTTTTTAGGTGCCACTGGCATGGGTATGGATTTCATGTGGCACCGGCACCTGTAAAGGACAACCCTGTATGTACAGATGACAATGATTTTACTTGGTTTGACGCATCTTCTCAAGTGCAGTAAAACTGGCCGCAACTCCTAGTTCCTTGTCATTTTCTATCTAAGCAAACAGTTAATTGCTGCTGCTGCTGCTGCTACTGATGATAATGATGATGATGATGATGAAATTGACCAGTATCTCAGTGCATATACTGTTTTCAAATATAGAATGTCTTTCTAACTTCATTCAACCTATTGCTCTTAAATAATGATAGAAGACTTAAAAATAAAAACACTTTCTGTTTCTCTGCATTGTAGTAGCATGGTTTTTCTAGAATTACAAGTGACCTCCTATTGCCACAAATGGCCCAACGAAGTGAAAATATTTGGAGAAATGTGAAAATGATATAAACGTAGTATTTCATAACATTTGGCAAAAGAAAGTCTTTGGTAAGAGTCCTACATAAAGGATTCGATATTGGAATAGACTGATGAATTTGATTAGGAATAACTAGTTTTGTTGCACTTCTAGAATTACATATACAAATTAGAGTGTTCTTGGTATAGAAAATTTCCAAAAGGAGGAAAGATGTGTTTAAATAATAATGTGAAAGCATGAAGAGTGAACCTGAATGGATAAAAGACTTAGAGAAAAAATAAAGCAAATACTTTCTTTTAAAGTATGGATGGGGGTGGGGAAGAGTTAGAGAGATATTAAGAATAGAAAAAGAATGAAATGAAGTGGGACAGATTAAACAACAGCATATAAGTACACACACACGAACCCCCACACACACATGTGCACACATACATATACATACATATATATATATATATATGCATAAATATTTGTGCACACACACATACACACACACACACACACGCGCGAGTTTTATGCAACACTGCAACTCATCAGATCCTGTTGAACCATTCTAGTCATGCAGGAATAGAAGACAAATGTTAAATAATGATGACAATGTTGATGATGATGATGATCATGACGATGACAGCACTGTGTATATGTATGAGTGAGTATGTTTGTGTGTGTGTGCATATGTGTGTGTCTGTATCTGTGTCTGCATGTATGTATGTATTATTGTGGTACTGGTGCAATTGTTGATGATGATGATGAGGAGGAAGACGACAACGACAACGCTGACGGCAACATCAACGATGACGGTGATGATGACTATGATGGTGATGATAATATTATTCTGAATTTTCTAATTAGTTTTCCATTAAAAAATTTCTTAATTTTATGACATTCTTTTATTCCATGATTTAAAACTTGAAATCAAAAGTATTTTTTAAAAACTATTTAGACCTGAACAGTTTCTAGCTAACCAAGTAAATATGTGTTAGCTGCTTTATTTCTTCAGTTTTAAATATTTATAACCAATATATCTTTACTTTATTCTATTGTTTTTTATTGTCACTTGGAAATATTTTTATATCAACTTTCCAAAATAACCACCCAAGATTTATTTAATAATTTGCTGATATTTCAATGATAAATTTGACAAATTTGTTCTCTATTTTTCATTTTAAGAAATGATGAGGATGTTCTAATCAGTCCTCCAGGTTAAATTTCTTTCTTTCTTAAATGCCAACATATCTGTTGTAAATTGCTTTGTAATTTATTTGGGAATTCTAAATTTAATGTTACATTTCTTGCATTTTTTTCTTTTACTTTCAGCTCCATTCTTCGTAAAACATTTACCTCATACAATCGATGTTATCGAAGGCACTGATGTTCGTCTAGACTGTGTTGTGAAGACACAGAAACCTGTTCCTCAAATTGAAGTCATCAGTGACAGCCAAACAATTGAGGGGGGTGTAAAAAGTGTTTCACAGACGGTGAAGCCTGCTGAGAAAATGACTCCCAGTCATGTCTCTGATTACAAGGTGACCACCTCTGCTGCTGCTGCTCCATGCAGTGGAGAGGAACGAGAAATCGATCCATCTTTTACTCAGAAATTTGATGATATTGTAGTTACCGAAGGTGAGGATGCAGTATTGGAATGCAAAACCTCTGGAGAATCAGACGTCAGATGGTGAGTTATTACATCTCCTGATTCCGTTAGTCTAACATTTCCAGAATGTGATACCAACAAACACCAATGAAGTCAATGATCAAATCTAGGTCCTTTCCATAAGAAATGGATATTTGAAAGACATTCATCTAATTGAAAGATTATTGGGAGAGATGTCAAACTCATTAGGCAGTTAGTTATTAAATTGGTCAGTTAATAGTAAATATTTTTTCTATTAGTTTTTTCTTCTGCTAAATTTTTTCTTTTCTTTTTTTAATTGAATTCCTGTCTTAATTTTTCTCTCCTTTATCTACACCTAAACTATAGTTTAAATTTTAAATTTTTATTTCCATTCTTTTATTTAGTTATACTTTAAACTTAATCAGCATTGTAATAAGCAGCTGAATAAAATTACAGACATCTCATTTGATTATCTAATTAACATTTGCATTTGTTGTGTTTTACATATACTTTTTACATGAAGAAATTAATATAAATTAATATATATATATATTTTTTAATTTGGTAAGGATGTAATCTTTTTTTAGTATAAATCAAACAAAAAAAAAACTAAGATTTGAACACTTGCAGGGTCTTTTCTTTTAATGTTTTTTTTTTTTACCCCTTCCCAAATTAATGTCACTTGGTAAACTGAAACTCTTGTGAAATATTTGAGTTCTAAAGTAGATTACTATTTCAGTAATTCTGCTTTTGAGATATTGTGTGATTTTACTGTTGGATAAAAGAAGAAAATGTCCATAAAAGAAGGACAAAAAATTAATAACAAAAAAAAACTTTATTCTAAAATAAAAAAAAATATATTAACAATGATATAGACTAAAATGGAAAAAAATTGAAATAAAGTTTGGCTTTTATTTCAATTTCATACACTCATTTTAATTTGCTCTTCTGTGGGGGTGGGGGTGGGGGTGGTATGGGGTTAACAAACACAACATCATGTTAACCTGCTTATTCAGTAAGAAAATAAAATGTTTGCGCAATGAATCCTTTAATCTTTTAAACCAAATACTTTAGCTAAAGAAAACAAAATCAAAACAAAGTGATTTAGTTTCAAACTTATAAGTGAATAATTCAAAAATTGGTGGTTGTTGCTGAAGTTGCTAACCAATGTGATAAGCTTTATATGTTGCCAGAAATTGTTCTTTGTCACTTTGCTTTATATTTCTATCAAAACATGCAAGTATTTAATGCTTAAATGAACAGAAAAAAAAATGTTGTCTATGCTTTTGGCAAAGTAGAACAATGTTTTGCATCTGTTTTGTGTATATAAGCATACCATATTCTTAAACAGAAAAATAAAATTCGTTTGGTTTTTAAGAGTAAAATATTGTAATGAGATTTTCTTTTCCCAGTATAATTGTCTCCAAATGTAAATTAACTTAGCAATACTTATATACATTATATAAGCTCTTTCTCATTCTTCATATAAAATCTATTCGAGTTTATTTTGTATTTCGATAAGTGGTTTGAGAAGAGGTATATAAAGCTGATTTATACTATTTCCTGGAATATTTTGAAGGAATTTTCATATTACTTATATATTACTATGTTGTAAGTGTTTTCTGATCATTATTTTATTAAAGATTCTGAGTAAAAGTCAAGAAAGAAACATTGTCATTTAATATAGCAATCTTATGATGTGTGATTCATGTTGTTGTTTTAAAAGAAAGGGAAATATATTTTCTGGCGGTAGTTCTTATATTCATGATGTTCTTGAAGTATTATCAGAATGAGTAGAGCACCTTTTAAAGTACTTATAAAACACTCAAAACTATTTCTTGTAACCATTTTCAATATCTAAGGTTAACATTAATATAAATATCAAGCAAGAAATATATAATATATGTTTGAAAAATGCAATTAGTTACAAGTGATATATAAATGCATTGATAAATATAGAAAATCAGAGTTTTATAAAGATGAACTCATTAGAATATGTTAATAAGACTGCAAATAAAGAACAACAGTTGTACAGAGATATCTCATTTGACTATTAATTAATATTTGCATTGGTTATAATTTATGTATGCATTTTATATAAAGAAGCTAGTATAAATCATTATCTTTTAAAATTGTGGTAAGGCTGTGATCCCATTGTAATATAAATCTATTGAAAAAGGAAAAGATTTGAACACAACAAGCAAGGATAGGTCAGTTTTATCAATGATTTTGAATTGCTTTGAGACTAGTAAGTACTGATGATAGTGAGTGAAAGAATTTGGTATGCTACTATATGAAAGTGAAGGTACAGGTTAGTGGTTTGAATGCTGGATTCATGATCTTTAAGATGCAGGTTTGATTCTTTTGATCCAAGTGGTACATCATTTCTTTGAACAGAACACTTAATTTCCAGTACACTCAGCTGAATGTAATTACCAGTGGCACCTGGATATTAGCCCTGGGATGAACTGTTCAGTGGGGAGAAGGATTTTTCAGCCTTAAATGCCTTAAAAATTTGGTTAAGCACAGTAACTTATGCAGATTATCATGAGCCTGTTGGCTTAAGGAAACTGCATGAAAGTCTATAATATACCATACTCTATAACAGTTTCTTACTGTGAAATAAGCATATAAGTGACTAAGAAAATTACTAGAATTTTAATTAAAATGAAAGAGAGAGAGGGGGAGGGGGGAGAAAGAGAGAGAGAGAGAATGAATAATACTTTACAAATGTTTTGTGTTTGTGTACGTTTCTGCTTAGCTTGCTTTGAAATGGCAGACTCATATTGATTATATATATTCTAACTGTATAGAAATAGATATGTGAATATTTTTTCATTTTTGTATTTTGGATTATTTTGCTTCCTGTCTCTTGTTGTCTCAGTGTTAATGTCATGTCTCAGATGTAATATAATTTTGTTTAAGAGATACATTTGACCATTAATGGCTATCATGTGTTGTCACAGTTTCTATGAAGGCTGCTAAATATATACTAATTAAACCTGACAGAAAGCTAACACTAAAAACAGTTTCTGTTGCTTATTATGAATTGTAGTCATGGATCATAACAATTAATTGATCTGGAAATGTAACTCAATAATGTATAAAATTTCATTTTGCATTTGATTAATTGAATTCTTTAACTGTAAATGCTAGAGTCAAAATTAAATTATGAATATTTTTTATTTAAGACATTTTCCAAACTCTAATGATTTGAAATATTTTGTATTAATTATTTTCTAAAAGTTCTGTTATAGATTTGGTAATATAATGTTCTGTTTGTTTATATATATATATATATTCCGTATTTTCTTTGTTTGATTATAAAGATTATGCAAATTTCTGGCAACATATAGAACAAACTACATGATTTATTAGAAGCTGATAGGGGTTGTGATAATTTGTGCTTAATTATGATAACTAAAGCATATTTACACAACAAAATAGCATGTCAACTTTTTGATATAGTATGGAATATAAACAAAACCTTTGTGTGGACACACATACATAATTGATGATACAACTATTTATATATATTTGCTGAAGAAATATATAGATATATCAACATTAACATTAACAACTGATACAATTTAGTAAAATGTATAAATAATTTATATATATTTGACAAAGAGAACAAAAGGGTTTAAGCTTGAAAATGTTTCTGTATATGATTAATATGTAAAAAATATTTATAAATCAAATAAAATAATATTGTAATAATATTATGATATAAAATAATATATAATCATACTATATCAAAGTGTTGGCATACAAAATATTGGAAGAAAAAGGTATAAATGGGAAATGAATTTTTTTGAAACAGGTTTGGTGTGAAAATATGATATGCAATTTCATAAATATTTCCTTTGAACTTAGGCCAGTAAATATGAAAGTTTGTTGTAAAGAATTTTGTAATATATAATTATACCAGTTTATCCCTGTTTGTTTGCTTATGTATTGTACCAACATTATGTTGTGAAATATCCTACAAATAAGCTGTTAGCAACTTCAGTGTATGTATATTTATGGTTGTATGTGTGTCTGTGTACATGTATGCGCATATGTATGTGTATGTGGTGTATTTATGTAGGTGTTTTGTTATTTGTTTTTTTTTTATGTTCAGCAATGTCAGTTGTATAGATCAGCAATAATTAAAACAAAAATGATATTGTCTTCTGTGTACCGCTTTGTTATTATTGAAATATTTGTGAAATCAATTATAAAGATCACAATTCATCACATTTGTAAAGGTATATACATGAGTGCTGATATCCCTCTAGGTTTGAACGTTATTGAGTTATATTATCTTTTTTTTTCAAAAGAAAATCTAGGACTGTAAATATATGCACTACAAATTTGTTATATATATATATATATATATATATATATATATATATATATATATATATATATATATATATATACATATACTAGTATATCAATAAATACCTAGAAAGATATATGCATATTTATATATTTTTATATATATGTATACATATACATATATATATACATACATATGTACATATATATAAATATATATAGATATGTATATGTATGTATGTATGTATACACATATGTATATATTAATGCTTGTTTTTATGCAAAATTATCTATAAAAACAACTTAACATTAAACCAAAAGATCGTTCAATGCATTTTAGTAGAGGACATATCTATTTATTTTTTCACGAAAAAGGTTGACAATATACATGCACATGCCCACACATGTGCATACATACATACATACATACATACATGCATGCATGCATGCATACATACATACATACATACATACATACATACATACATACATACATACTTTATACAAGGTGCTCATTAAACACCAGAGATTTTAGTTCCCTTTTTTAAAACTTCTGAATAGAGTATTTGAATTTATTGCTAGATTTGTTAGGCAAAGCAGACTATCAAAACGAAATAGTGTTCAATATCTTTTCAAATTCGTCTTTGAAAATTTATAGAAAGGTGAGGTGAGGTAAGGTGAGGTGATATAACTTCTCAAAGATATATAAAAAAGCACAAATGTAAAAAGCAGCTGTTTTAAATCCTTTTCCAAATGGAGATACCTGGCAGTAAATTTGGATTTCCAATGAAGGTTTCTTTTACAATGAAGCCACCATTAAACAGGCAGATTGAATGCCTTTACAGTTATGTAAACTTCAAAAGCAACGTTAATCTGATATTTTAGCAAAAGAAAACACCCAGAAGCCCTCAGTAATATTCTATGAAGTTTCTTAGCATAGAAATAGAAGCTTATTTGATTTTGAAAGTCATGTTGCTGGTCAATATCACATTCCACTGAGCCATAGAAAAACGTGCACCATGAAACGAGGTGAATTCTAATGTTGCTGCTTAATTTTTGAGACAGCAATTTGATTTGACAAAAGATGAATAAAAGCAAATATGCTACAGATGCCACAGCTTGGTTGATAATTAATATTTAGATCTTTTTAAGTTGCATAATTGGCAAATTAAGAGGTAAGGCATTTTGTGTGTGTGTATACATACATATAAACACACACACACATAAACATGCATGCATGCACACACACATGTACATGTGCACATGCACACATGCACGCACGTGCACACACACACACACACACACACACACACACACACACACACACATGTTTGATATTGTTGTAAGAAGTCAGATGACAGTGATTTCAAAGTTTCAACGTGCTTGCTACAGTCCAGTGAAGGCTATCAGACCAAATCATCAAAATCCTTGTCAACACTCTGCTTGTAAAAGTATAAGAAATATGTATTCTCACGAAAAGTATTGAATAATTCTTCAGTGTAATATTAAATTGTATTTATTATAACTGAACATAAAAACAAACATATATATATATATATATATATATATATATATATATATATATATATATATATATATATATATATATATATATATATATATATATATATATATATATATATATATATACATATATATACATATTAGATAGGAAGGACAACAAAAGAAAGGAAGAAACCTCGATATTATACAAATAGAGGAATTATCTGTAAAAATATGTGACACTTATTCAGTAGCCATGATAAAACTCTGAGTTTCGGATGCCAGTCCCTATCATATATATACGTATATATATATATATATATATATATATATATATATATGATATATATATGTTGTTTGTAGAAAACATAAATCTGAAACAAGAAGTACACTCTAAGATGTAGACCAGTATGTATTGAAAATGGGGAAGGCCAGTTTATGCGATCACCTTAGGTTTCCTATCCATAAAAAGTTTAGCTTTATGGTATATCATCAGATCCCCATTTATAAGAAGTTATGGGCCAACAGGTTTTTGGGATCTGACGATATACCATAAAGTTTAACCCTTTATGGACAGAAAACCTAAGGTAATCCCATAAACCGTCCTTCCCCATTTTTAATATATATATATATATTACTTAGGAGGGAATGCAGTGCCCATAACCTATCACAAGGCCTCTGAGACTGGTGGGGGAGAGAGAGGAAGGTATATTCAAACTGAAAGCATAACGCAAATGTTTACATGAGTGAACTCCATGATACCAGGTGGTATATACATACATATATATAAATATATATATATATATATATATATATATATATATATATATATATATATATATATAGTTTTTTCACTCTTATTATCTTTTATATATATATATATATCTACATATATATATACAAACATGAAATATGTTAACATTTAGAAAAACTATTCTCTGCCAAATAAGTTTGTGTGACATGAGAAGAAGAGAATTTTTAATATTTCAGGTAGTGCCCCTTCATCTGTGTAAGAAATGCTAAGTGGATTTGAAGTCTATAAATAAGGCTGAAGAATGTCAGGAACATTACTGAAGACTAAATCTACATGACATCCTTCTATCTCATCATAATTATATGTAGACATCTCAGAAATAGGTTAATATATAAGGAATCATAACATTACTTCCTATAAAAGAGGATATAGGGCTATAAATAGACCTTTTTTTTTTTCTATCTAAGATGTGTTTATAAGAAAATTTATCACTTTCAGCAAGTCACAGCACGTCTAGATTGCAATTTAGAAAAATACTTCATCATCATCACCACCACCACCAACAACAACAACATCACCACTACCACTACCACCATCATCATTATCATCTGATTTTCCTCATCACTGCTACTGTTAGCATTTCTTTCATAATTCCACCCACTGTCCCACCATCATTACCACTATCAATGCCACAATCAGTAAGTCATCATAATCATCCATGTTTTGCAGCTTAGACTCACTCATTCTTTGTTTAAAAATTTCTTCATTTCATTTTATCGGGCTTTAAAGTCAGTTTGAATCATTTGCTTCAATCATTCTAGTGTCTTCTATGATTGACTAACTTTTAATAGTTTCTTATATAGATCTTATCCATTTTTACCAGATTCTAATATATCATGCATATAGCATTCAACTTTTAGTTATCTCTTCACTGCAAATAAACTCAATCTCTTCATCAATTTATAAGATACATACATATATATATATATATATATATATATATATATATATATATATATATATATATATGTATATATGAATGTATGTATGCATACTGAAATTTAGTTTTTGTCTTTTAATTCTAGTATGCACACTTTCTAGTTATTATAGTACACACTTATATCTAACTTATCTAACATGTATATCTAAAATGAAATCTTTGGTTGATATATAGAATAAACACGCTTTGAGCATTATAGATAAACAAAGGAAATTGAATGGTAGAAGGAGTAGAACAGTATATTATTTGATGAAATGCTTATCTGTATATTGCTTTGAACATCTACAATCTTAGTTCAAATTCTTCCTGGATTGAATTTACTTTTCAGCATGGACTGGTGAAAATAAATGTATCAATAGTTGGTTTGATATTTTTATAATCATCCTCCCATACAAATTTGTAGTCCTATGGTATTCTAAGAAATTAATTGTCTATATTTTCTATTTTATGGACTACAGTGTTTGCACCCTTGAAGTAATAGACACATTCAGTTCAAAGCGAATCAAAATCCAGTTATAGAACAACTAATTTATTTTATTTAAGATTAAAACTAAAGACAAGTAAATAAAAGTAATCATAGTTGCAGAGTACCTACTTTACTGACACAACAAAAACTATCATAGAATTGTAGAGGTGTTAGGATTATCTTCTCCCTATTAATTTGACTGGTCTATGAAATAGCTTCTCACCAACTTGTGTCATGACTATTTGTTTTAACAAGAATTTTTTTAGCTAAGTTTGCTGGCATAAGACAAACTTCTTTTTCTACTTCTCTCTGTCATTGTTCACTTGTTTTATCATTTAATTCTTACTGCATGAGCATACTAAGATTATCTACTTCGGTTATTCTCCTTATGTGAAGGTACATACCTTGTGGTTAGGAGATTCAGCTGTGATTATAAAGTTGTGAATTTGATTCCTGGACTGGGTAGCAAGACACTTCATTTCCCATTGCTTCAGTCTATTCAGTTGAAACAAATACCAGCTGAGCGCTGGTGTAGTCTCTTTCTCTCAGTTATCATATCCTGGATGTTCTGCTGGTCCAATGGTAAAAGAGTACATGTCTATGTCTATGTCTGCTTTCAACTGCATAGGTGTCTAAAACATATTTGCAAAAACATGTTATCAAATTGTATTCTCTTGTGAGTGATGACTATGTTTCTTTTCTATTTATTCTTCTAATGGACCATCATATGATGTCCTTGTATTGATTGGTAATCAAATATACTGTGTCTATGCGAATACCAATACATTGCCAGTTTATTGAAATAGTGGAGCAACTATTTGTTGTACAGCTCCACAATATTAGCCAGTGTCTTCTTCTTACATACAAAATACAACTGCTGTCTTTATATCATTGAACTTTTGAGAAAATAATGCTTTTACTTATTTCAGTACTTTATATAAATCTTCTTGCATCAATGTACAGTTTCTAGTGTTGTATGAGGGTTCCAATTTAGAATTTTAAAATGGTAGATGAAAAATACAAATCTAAGAAATAAAGATATTCTTGAAAATTTCTTCTTACCTGAAGTTTAAACAGTCTACTATAAAATATTTTAAACATGCCTTTGAGAATCTATTGAATGTTTTTCAATAGTCACTGCTGGTTGAGTTATTATTGGCTTAATACTTTGAACAGTTGATGGTTCTTATTGTGTTACCAATAATGTATTGTGACTTCGGGAAGACAGCATAACTCGGCTCTCAAATACTTAGAATACAGACTGTGTAGTACAGCATTATAAACAAAAGGGCCAATGTTTACAAGTTGAAGTAGTCTTTAAGTGACACATTCAATAATGTGATTACAGAGACATTGTATCAGAAAAACAAAGAGGCAGGATGGCCACAGCTGAAAAGTCTTTTGAATGTAGTTCAATTTGATCAGAGCTAATGTAGGGAGAAACAGCAACATCAGAGTTCCATTCACTGGAATAGTTTGATATTGTGCTTAGCGTTAAAGGCAAGCATTGTAGAATTGTAGTGGGTTCCTGGTGGATTGAGTTTGTGAGGTGATTCTGATTCTTTATTGCCACTATTTCATTTAATTTATATTACCAATGTCCCAGAGTATGCTCATCTCACTGATAAATCTGCATCATTGGAAGCTATATTTAAACTAGATGCACAATACTAATAGATAAATAACATCCACATAACATCTTCCATTTTGCATCATAAATTAGTCTCTAAAACATATCTCATGAATGTGTACTTTCCATAAATTCCACATCATTCATGTAACTATAAAATGTATTAGAGATATTTCTTTTATTTCTCTAATAATAATATTGTTATTGTTTTCCTTATCTACATAAGAAATTTGCTTATGAAATAGATAACATCAAAAACATGTAATTAAAACTTTCAGGTAACAGCTTAAAAGTTATTTGTTATATTTTCCTTAATTTTGATAAGAAGAGGGATATCAGCTTGTAAAGGTGAAAACATTTTGATTTCATAATATAATCTTCGACTCATATGCAACAGAAGATATTAATTATTAAATTGAAATTGCTGAAGAATATTAATAACACTTTTCAATTCCCCTTATCCTGAGATTTAAAATAAACATTTTGAAAATATTAAAATAATATTATTTTATATTGTTAACATATAAATTATAAAATAATGCTTTTTAATTAAATTTAACCATTCATACTAATGAGTCAAAATTACAGTTCTCCTCTGAAAATCATTTGATATAGCTATGTCACTCTGACTGTATACCAAAGATAAAAACTTTAAAGCTAAAATGTGTTTTAGTTAAAACTTTGCACTTTAATAATTGTCACTGAAATGAGTTTTAACTTTTAATCAATAGATTCCTTTGATGAGAAATATGATTAGTAAATATATTTTTTATAAAGTATTCAACTACGGATGTAAGTTTTTCAATTGGATATGAAGTAGAAACACTCTTGGAGTAGGGTAAAAATCATATGATTCACTATTCCATTCAGGTATTTTCTGTTATTGATTAATCTTAAAGAGTTTATTTATCCTAAATGCATAGATATTTAGAATCAATATTCAATGGGAATAAAATACTCTAGAATGTAAAAGAAAATGTCTAGAAAGTAAATAGGTTCAGCTATTAAAATGAAAAACTTTTCTAACTACCAATATATCCTGAAGAAATAAGCACTTTTAATAGGTCTGAGCAAATATGGTAATGTCAACAGAAGAGCCAATGAGTCTTGAGAATTTCAATTGTAGATTGTTTCACTTACCTGGAGTGTTTTCAAATGACTACAATTTGTAAAAAAAAAAAAAGAAAAAAGAAAAACCTTCCTTTTTCATATTTGTAAAACCATCTCTTACTTCCATTCACAAAATAATCTTTTCTCTGAAAACTGAATGTTCCTTTTTATACCAAAGCAAACTTGTTGCAGTTTTAAAATTATTGACTGAATATCAGTTTATTTATTCTTAGTAAAACAGATCCACTTCACCTTATGTAACATCATGCATATTTCCATAGATATTTTATTTTCCAGTCTTCTGCATGTTACTCTGAGACACCTTTTCTGTTGCTTATCCTACTCTCAGTTTGTAGAAAAAACCCCCCATTAGTTTTCTCCTTAACAGTCTCCAAGAACTACCATTAGATAAATCCTGAAGGTAACTGATAAACAATCTATAATTAATGAAGTACTCTCATTACTTTAATTCTATTAAGCATAATAGTTACACAATAATTTGCTCTAAATATAGAAACTAATGCAAAATTTCACAACATATTCTAATATTTAAGAAATGTTTATCAATTAAAAACAACTAAAGGAAGATTTTGTTTTAAGTTGCTATTATTTTATTACTAAAAAAGAATTAAAGTGAAACTGAGTTAATTCTAGTTGGTTAGCAATTTCTGCTAAAGTATCAGGAAAAGTTTTTTAAAGAAATAGGTTTATGTCATTAAAATTACAATCTATTTCTCTAAAGTACTTTTCTATGTAAGAATATTTGTATTATTTGATTAACTGCTCACGACATTTATTTCACCAACTACTTTGCTTTATGAAAGCCTACTTAACAGCAACAACATCAACAACAATTACAATACATTCTTTGTAACAATGAATTGTGCACTAATGATATAAACTCTCTCCATTATTGTGACAGGATTACTTGAAGTTGTAGAAATACTGTACATTACATAAAAATGATCTACTTCTGAATAAGTGAATTTTAAATTTCATAAGAAATAATATTAAATAATATGTCTGAATAAATAAATAGAAATTAATGTATTTCCTAATTAGAGTAAAAATCAACATCTAAGACAAATTTAATGTAAATATTCTGTTTGTAAATTTTGATAATATTTACCGTGTATACAGAAAGTTAAATAATTTTGCTTATATAATTTCTTGGCTTTCGATTGTCTTAAAATTTTAGAAGACACACTGGTCTCAGTTAAGGTGCTAGATGACAGATAACATATCTTAACACAATCATTTCACTGAGCTCCAAGGCCAGCCAGATAGTTTTGTTCACTTAAGTTTATGCCTCTGATAAAGAGCTTCTACAGTTACTTCACAGTTGAGTGATTTATAGTAAAAAAAGAAGAAATATTTCAACTAAAAAAACGTTTCTAATGTTGCATTTGCAAGCTATGGGTTCAGGAATAACTGAGTAAGTTAATTATTCTTATCACTTCCATAAGTAAGACTAGCCAAATTAGGTATGAACCATTTTTTGCTTAAGTTAAGGGGGGAAAATACCCATTCAGAGGCTTATATTTTTATCATTCCTATTATATTTTGATTACCATGCTCCTATGATATGAATGGATGAACAAATACATGTATGTGTGTGGTGTGTGTGTGTGGTGTGTGTGTGGTGTGTGTGTGTGTGTGTGTGTGTGTGTGTGTGTGCGTGCGCGTGCGTGTGTGTGTGCATGTGTGTATGCATGTGCTAGTGAAACACCAAGTACTCAATTGTAATATGAAGGTAGTGAGTATTTTTCTGTTCTACACCACTGAATGAAAAAATAGTTGTGTTGAGACAAATGAATTATATATTTTGCTTGTGAGCAATGTATATATCATGGCTTGAGATTATGGATAAAACTTCAGAATGCAGATAACTTCATTGTGAGGTTTTAGTAAATACTGTCATAGAATGATATTGACCTGAGTATATTTTGTTGTAGATAAACTAGAGTTGATAAACTAGAGAGTGGATGATGAATAGATAGTTTCTAGTCACAGATGAAAACAAAATATTTATGACCTGGTCTGTAGAAGTACATAAATTATATTTCTCTAAAAATATGTTTAATGATAGAGTGGTATTTTAGATGAATTACTGCCTATACCTTGATGAAGAATGTAGATATTTTTATGTTCCTATTTCAAATCAGATCATTTTGCTTCTCTGGCTTAAAGCTAGACATTGTTATGATACATGTTAAGTTGCCAACAAACTGTCAACAAAATTTTAATGTTTCTTCAAATCTGTTCTTCTCTGATAGAGTTTTAGGAATCAGATTCTCAATGTTTTACCAGAAAATAGACTTTTTTGCATAATGGCTAGTTAATGATTCTTTTACAGTCATCGTTTCCAGTATTATTACCACCAGCAAGAAATAACATGTCATGTTTAAGTTCTGACTAATATAAAGACACTATTTACTGGTGTATAGCATTATAAAAGTACAGTTATTTTCCACTTAGTGCTTCTAAATTTCACATCTTTCATTGGATTTTAGCCATCTCCCCTATCTGTAGTTTCTAATTATCAGCTATTAAGAATTTTTACTCAGCAAAATAACTGAGGCCAAGCTAACACTTTTATACATAAATTTTCAATCATTTTGTTTTGTTAATAACAAATATTTTAGATTTCCTTAAAAGAACAAATTACTTTAAGATGCTTAATTTTTACCAATAGGAAGTTAGCAAATTAATTGTATATTTATATGTGTATGTTATTAAACAAACTAACAGGACATAAATACATATATCAAATTCTAGCTAAGAAATAATTATATCATATTTACAAGCTAACTGAATGTCATCAAATATGTGAGATCTTATATCAAGTTACTCATAAAAGAAAAAGATATGTAATAGCATATAGTTTCACAACCTATTTTCTAAAGATTTTCTTGAAATTTAATAACTATAACATGGTGTATGATATGAAATCAAAACCACATTTTTGCAAGCAGTAAGTTTTAGTATGCATGAAACCTTACATGATTTCTTTTTAGATCTTCCACGATCCTCTTTTGCATTGCTTATTTTGTTTGTAGTTGGTGTGTTTACCTCGCCACATGTTTGAATGAATTAACTTACATAACATTTATCTCCTATTAATAACACTGATATTCAGTATCATATTACAAACCATCAACAGCAATTAAGACAAGCATTGAATTTTTTCGTTTTATTTTCTACTTTAAGAAGTAGTTATTTAAAGTTAAGGAGAGTTTTATTTTAAGTGAGAGAATTGCAGCAAGCTGAGGCATGAAAATGCCTATCTATCTGTCAAAATTTCTCCTTTATTATCCATCAATAGTCCTGTAGTGTCAATAGCATAGGCACTTAATTCTTACTTTGATTGTCTATAAATTGGTAACATGTGCAGGCAAGCTCACCAGTATAATGAATAAGAGCACTAAATCAGTGGTGAATCTTTCATTAATAGTCTTAAATCTTCCTTAAGTATACAGGGGAAGAGAAATGCATGCATCAGTAGCTCTATTACCCAAGACACATTTCTCTCATTAATATCCAAGATGTATTTCCTCTTCTTTTTCAAGAAGAAAGAGATAATTATATTTCATCAAAATAACATTGACTGTAATTGAGATGCAGTCATTAATTAAACATTAAAAACACAATTAACTTTAGAAACTTCCAGACATATCCTATTTTAAATTAGCCAACAGGGGAGCTTCCCTATCCTCCAAGTGAGACATATTTATGACAATGTTGTTGTTTCTGTACAGAGCTCAAGCTTCTTAAATATTGAAACCATTTTTATTTATTGCTACCAAAAATTTCAATTTCATTCATTAAGATACCATCTCAGTTTACAAGAAGAAAGATTTCCCTGTTCAACAAATACTATCGAAGATATATTTATTGAATTTTTTCCTTTTCTCATTTTCTTTCATCAATAGCCTTTTGATTCAATGACTTTATTAATGTTTCATTCTCAAGTAAAAAAAAAAATGTATCATTGCTTTCTCTAATCTTAGTTATCTTTGTCAATTGTAATTCATTTTTATCTCTTAAGAGGTATTCCTTACCTAAAAATAGATTGTAGACTTCAGTCTAGTTCTAAATCTTGGAACTAGAGTAAAATATTAAACGGTATGGAGACTGCAAGTCGAAACTTATCTGTAGTATTTTATATCAAATTATTAAAATATTGATTTGCTTGTTGCCAGAAACTAACCTTCTGTAGTTGACTGGTAATGAAGATAATAGAAGTACTCATTGAACTGTAGAGATATTAAAGATAAAAATAAAGGTTCATTTAATAGTTTCTGCAAGCTAAAGTTTAAAAACAAAAAACAATTAACACTAAGAAACTTCATTACTTCAAATAAACAGTTATAGCTTTAACTTAAGTATACCCCACGCATAAACAATGGAATGTGTTGTGTCTTTGTTAAATTTTTTATAGAGAATATGTTAAAGTGGTTGTTTTAGCAAGCTTGTAAATTAAATGAAAATGCACCCACTTGCATTCTGCTAGATTCAATATATGGATATATGCTTTTGATATGTTGTCACTCATAATAGAGTCTAGAAGAATATATCACTTATTATCCCCAAGTGATCAAAGAATGATAGCTTTTGGTAAAAGGACCACTGAAGTTGTAAAATATGTAACCTTATTTCTATGCAAAGTAACCCTTTTTAGAATGGTATTAATATCAATACACAACAATGTAATCTGTTAAAGACATGAAGCTACTGGGTTATTTTTCCATGAATAAATGAATGCATAATTACTTCATTTAAATAAATAACCTTAGAAATGTCCATAGTCTTAAAGATTACAAAAGACTGGCTAGGATAGGAAATGTAGAGTATTTTTTGTCTTGCAGTAAAACTAAAGATTTGGTATAAGTTAGAGAATACTAATAAATATGTGAATACAGTTCATAAAGGGAATAATATTAACAGAATCTTGGAATATTTTCCTAAGGAATATGTAATCAACTTAAGGAAAATTTTCATTAGCAAATAAATTCTGCTATATCTTTCTTGATAGTGTTAATGTAATCATCTAAGGATGAGTGTTGTACTGCATCTTATGGTATCTGATAAATAACCAATAGCTTTACTGTAGAAAAGTTTCATGATATAACAGTTATTCTACTGTAGTATGTCTAATTAAAATTGACTGGATTGCAATGTCATGTAGTAATGAACTCTCCAGCAACGTTAACAACATTAAGCTACACAATGTGAAGTTATGTTCACACAAGTTACTTTGAAGGTTTTTAAGAGGTTTTAAAATAATTTTAAGTGGTTTCAAGTTTAATTTTAGGATTGGTAAAACAAAATTTTTACAAACTTTATTGCTAAAAAATTATGAAGAAGCATTAAATATACAACTGACATGCAAATTGTAAGTGCATCTCCTGAAGTGATTAGTATCATTCTGTATCTTTTATTCTGTTTCAAAGTTCTAACATAACAATCACATTAAGATGTTAGTATAGACTTCATGTTCTTTCATTTACATAAATCACTATTATTTATTTTTTTCTTAGGTTATTCAAAACATAATATAAAAGCCATTATTCTATATATATATGTCTTATTTCAACTTGTAATAACAGAGAAAAAATAGATACTGAAATTTTGCTGCTTCTATAGACTGGTTTGATTTCTATATAAATTTCTAAGGCTAGCTTCAAATATATTCTTATTTTCCTTTGTATTTTATATTTATTCAAGATTTTCAGAAAGTTTCAAGTGATCTATGCAGGTGATTTGTGAGTTCTCTATGGTTTGTTCACTTCACTAGAATATAATCAACACTTTTTCATAATACTAAGCTTGTCTATATTCTGTAATGACACAGCATTTAACTGAAGGTTTACATCAAGTTATCATTATTATATGCCTCCACCATCAGGTCCCTTATCCTGGTGGAATGAGCATGTTAATCATTTCAACAACATTCATTTCAGTATGTTCCACAGCACTCACTTACACTCACATATATTTGATGAGTGTATTTGATACTGAACACGTGATACTTACTTATGTTAGCATATCTCTTTCATTATTTATAATAGTATTCTACTTAAATTTATAGAATAAATCTACATCAATGAAGATGCATTTAAAGGCAGTATATTAATCAAGATTAATAATATGTGAACAACCTTTCTTGTTTAAATAATGATGAAGGAAAATACACACACACACACACACACACACACACACACACACACACATATTTGTGTGTTTGTATATAATATGCGAGCAAGGCTTCTTTCCTGCAGTTTCCTTTTAAGTTCCTCAATTGTATATTTTACTCAGGATTAAATTTAAAGGTAGTTCTGTCAATTCTTTTTTTTTTTAAATTCTACTTCATTGCTACTTATGTTCTGGCACTAAATTGGTTTTAGAATGCACAGTTATCACTTAAGCGAATCACCATCAATAAATTTGGAGGCACTAGAATTTTCTGCACTTTTCTGCACAGTTAAGCATTCAAAAAAAGTATTTTGCTCATATAATATATATATATATATATATATATATATATATATATATATATATATATATATATATATATATATATATGTATATATACATACACATATATATGTATACACACACACACACACACACACACATATATATATATATATATATATATATATATATATATATATATGTATGTAAGTATATCATCATCATCATCATCATCATCGTTTAACGTCCGCTTTCCATGCTAGCATGGGTTGGACGATTTGACTGAGGACTGGTGAAACCGGATGGCAACACCAGGCTCCAATCTAATTTGGCAGAGTTTCTACAGCTGGATGCCCTTCCTAACGCCAACCACTCAGAGAGTGTAGTGGGTGCTTTTACGTGTCACCCGCACGAAAACGGCCACGCTCGAAATGGTGTCTTTTATGTGCCACCCGCACAAGCCAGTCCAGGGGCACTGGCAACGATCTCACTCGAAAATCCTACGGGAGCCAGTCAGGCGGTACTGGAAATGGCCACGCTCAAAATGGTGCATCTCATGTGCCACCCGCACAAGAGCCAGTCCAGGGGCACTGGCAACGATCTTACTTGGCTTGCCGAGTCTTCTCATGCACAGCACATTTCCAAAGGTCTCGGTCAGTAGTCATCACCTCAGTGAGGCCCAAGGTACGAAGGTCTTGCCTCACCACCTCAGCCCAGGTCTTCCTGGGCCTACCTCTTCCACGGGTTCCCTCAACTGTTAGGGTGTGGCACTTTTTCACGCAGCTATCCTCATCCATTCTCACCACATGTCCATACCAGCACAATCGTCTCTCTTGCACACCACAACTGATGCTTCTAATGTTCAGCTTTTCTCTCAAGATACTTACACTCTGACGGGTATTCACATTGACATACACATATATATATGTATATATATTATATATATATGTCTGTATCTCTCTCTCTCTACCTGTATATATATATATATATATATATATGTGTGTGTGTGTGTGTGTGTGTGTGTGTGTGTGTGTATGTATATATATATATATATATATATATATATGTGTGTGCACACATAGCCATTGACATTATGATTTATTTCCACATGTAATGCACCTGCTTCACTTTCTTCTCTTCACTTTATTGAATCAATGCGTTTTACAGCAGTTCCATCACCATTTCTAAACAAGTTGTTACTCTCTACAACTGTTATTCTCTTCATTTGATATTCTCTTCAACTGTTACCTGTCTAGACACAATGTTGGTGAAAATTCACCCACAACTCCCTTATATTGCTCCAACTTAACTGACATCAGCTTTTAAGTTGTTAAATGTGGCTTCTTATTTTAAGATGCCTTGAGTGCAGATCTTTGGTTACATCTCTTGTCCACTTGCTTCTGGATGGTTTTACTCATTTTAATGGGCTGTTTGCATTGCCAAGCCACCATCGGTTGAGTGGCTGCATAAATTATGCTTGCTAATATTACTACCATTATTACAACAACAACTACTACTATTACTACCACTACTACTACTTCTGCTACAAGTACTGTTGCTGCTGCTGCTGCCACTGCATAAGAAGTAGCTGTGATCTAGTATGCTTATGGTAAGTAACCAACATAATTTATTTTATTATTTTTATGTTTGTTCCTTGAAAGAATAATAATGCCTTTTTAAATTAAGTTGTTTTACATTAGTTTATTTCTCTATATTTATTTGCCATAAAAGTTCTAAATTTAAATATTTCAATTTTTTTCTTATTAAATGCTTGTAATGATTTTCAGCTAATTTCTTTTTTGTTGCTATTTATTATAATTGTTAGCTTTCCTTTGACATTTAACTTATAAGGGAATATTAAAAGGTTAAATTTTCTTATTTAAAAATATTTTTTGTGACTCATATCTGTAGAAAATAAACAAATATTTTCCAGATATATTGCAGTATAAAAGGAAATAATATTGTTTAAAACATTTCCAGTAAGAACAAGATTCTCATTTAAAAAATCTGTTTCTGTAAGAAGTGGCATAGCATGGGTTGCCAGTGCCTAAGACATAGCACATATTGCAGGGAAAATGCACTATTTTTATTTATTTATTATTACTGCTTTATTTTTTCTTTCTTTTGAAAGTTTTGCATCCTTGAGAATTTGGCAACCAAGGCAACTACTCCTGTCGTTCCTACCCATGCTATGCCACTGACAACAAAGCAACATAAAACATTATCTTTATTTCAAAATATGTTATCATTACATTAAACAATAACCATAATATTTAACAGTTTTCACGATATTTTCATAAATTGAAACCAATGAAAATTATTGAGTACAATTTAATACTTCATTTTTTTTTTTCAATTAGCTAAAAGATCTAATACTAACTTAAAAACACATTCATTAAAAGCTAACTTTGTTTTGTTTTATTTTAAAGTTAAAATAATAATTCTAAACCTCAGTTTTCTTTTTAATCTTTTAAAACTCTATCACTGATATTTGTTGTTTTCAGCATATCAGTATCACAGAATTTAATATTACTTTTCATAAAAGTCTAGGTATAATTATTTAAAATTTAATTTTAATACTTGTAAGTAAAAGTTTTATCTAAACTCATCAAAAGTTTCAAGATAATTAAGCTATGCCTAATTAAGATCTAAATTGACATAAATAACTCCTGCAAATACATGCAAATGAATATGATTAAAATATAGGATTTGAATGGCTACTTCTTATATGCAGAACTTTTTATGCATTCACAATTTAGAATTTCTTTTAGAGTAATTTTGTCTACAGTTCTTTCTTACGACAAAAAAAAAAAAAAAAAATCCACAAGAAAAACAACTGCTTCGTATACATGCAAAGGAACAGTTAGTTATTGTAAAGCCATGATGGTTTTGATAACAATCAAGATATTTATAAATAATACTGTGTATGCAATACAAGTAATGGATGCAGAGAAGAGACAGTAGAATTATTTTTCAGGCTGACAAAGAACCACAACTTCAGTTGTGATAGATGAACAAGAACAGTTAGTGTGAAAGGAACAGTTTGAAAATGAATGCCATCAATTTCTCAGGGGTGTACTAGATATAGTTGATAGTTTATACCTACATGATTTAATTAGTTCCTGGCTTGGATGTGAAAAAGCATAGTTGATTGTGAAAAAGCATACTAAGGAAATGGAGGGAGGAGTTTTGGGAGCTTTTGCTTCTGTTGACAACCAAGGGATTTTTTCTTCATGAGAAAGGCAAATCTTTTTTAAACTTGTGCAAGAAATATAACAGTATGTACCAGTGAGACATAGACATTGAACCTATAAGATCTGTGAAAGTTGAGGTGTGATTATGATCTGTCAGATAGCATAAACAAGCAAAGAGGTAAAAACCCAGCTTGTTGGCATTAAAGATCTAGCCACTGGACATATAAGAAATGGCTATATTACTAGGGACAGGAAATATTAATGAGCAATGAATACTGGATAAAAGTGTGTTGATTTCTTTTGAGTCAGAACCTATGGAAAAATTGACACTCTATCAGTTATGACAATGTGTATTCCATTTAATCCAATCAATGGAACAACCTGCTCATGAAATTAATGTGCAAGTGGCTGAGAACTCCACAGACATGAATTCCCTTAACATAATTCTCAGGAAAATTCAGTGTGACACAGAACATGACAAGGCTGGCCCTTTGAATTACAGGTACTACTCATTTTACTAGCTGAGTGGACTGGAGCAATGTGAAATAAAACATCTCGCTGAAGGACACAATGTGCCATCAAGAATAGAACTCACGACCTTACTGTCATAAGCCAAATACCCTAACCACAAAGCCATGTTCCTTCACACTTGTGGAAGAAGATATAGGATAAAATTGTAAGAACAGATCCAAAGATGATGCAATGAAAGACTGAATAAGATTATTGTGTGTGGTAGGCTTATCCAATCCATGTCAGCATAGAATACAATTATCAGAAAATTTAAGAGGGTAGTGGTGGTTGTGAAGATGGCGGTCATCATCATCATCGTCATCATCATGATCATCATGATCATCATCATCATCATGATGATGATCATCATCATCATCATCATCATCATCGCAGTGGTCATCGTTGTGGTGGAGATGGGGTGGGGGTGATGATGAGGATAGACTAGTTTGCATTGATAAAATTCCTGAGATTACTTCCCATTGATGAGAACTTTCTTGCAAAGAAAAATCTATGCTGGAACACTTCCAACTATGGAGAACAAAGAATCATAGACCAAGACAATTGAAAATTTCCAGGAGTAGCAGGAGAGTAGTGCTATTGTTGTAGTGTATCAGATATACTGTTATCTTGTCTTTACCCATGGCTTTATCAAAATGTATTCATTTAATGATACATTTGATTTTCTTCGTGGTTAAGAATGAAATGAGTCTAGACGACAGTTACTGGATTTTTATAATTTAATTACAGACATATGAGAAACTCTTAAATTTAATTCATAATAAAATTGTTTGTGTTGTACTTAGCAGGGGGCTTAATAACATTTCATCATATATTGTAGAATATAAGTAAACATTCCTATAATGACAAAATCCTTCTGAAAATTGCATGTTATCAACAAATGATGAGAAATCATAAAATAATTTCCTCAGTTAAAGCTTGATGTACAAACTAAATATATAAACTGTCAAAAGGTGGAATTATACAATTGATCAAAGTTGAAAGCAAACAGTTATTTTTCAACTTTTAATGCTTGTTTTTTCTTTATTGTTACTTTTTCTTATTTCTACATTTGTTATCTTATTTGCAGTATCATAATTGCTTGGAAAATGTTTTGCCTTCAGTTTGCTTTCTAAGTCATCTGCATGAAGTCCTGTTGTGTTTTACCATTTATTTTATCATTTTATTTTCTTTTAGTTTTGGTTCACTAAAACTACTGTTTATTTCAGTAAAATATAATTTCGGTAAACTTCTGACATTATTAAAATCAATTGTCATTAATTTTAAAATGACTAAATTCCCATCTTTAAAATTCTTCTTCAATTTTGTATTAAACCAACTGTAGTTTTCAGTGGATGTTATTTCTATTAATGTGTTTATTCATTTAATATTCTATTAACTTTTTTGATTATTTTCTATTTGCTTCAATCAAAATTGGTATGTTTCAGAAATATAATTTGATTTTAGCCAAAACTTAAGTTATTATTATTATTATTATTATTATTATTATCATTATTCAAAGAAGACTAGAACACACACACACACACGTATGTATATGGAATGTATAAATTAATATCTCAAGTCATTACTTTCAATAACATTTTGCTAACTAAAATTTAATTGTATAAAAAAATATTTAAATTGTAACTCTACTGCTAATGTATTTTAACCCCTCACTACATCCAGTTTATATATGTATATTTATATGTAAGTGTACATACATACATCATACATGCATGCATACATACATATATGCATACATACATACTTTATACATACATATGTGTATATATATATGTGTATACATATATGTGTGTATATATATATATATATATATATATATGTGTGTGTGTGTATGTGTAAATATATGTGTGTGTGTGTATACACAAACACTTAATAAATATTTATTTAGCTAACAAAATCAAAAATTATCATATAATGGATACTCACATTGTAATACTCATATCAATCAGTATATTTGTTTGCATTAATGTTATAGTGGACCAAAAATAGATATGTTTGAAGTTTCCTATAGAGCTTCATAAATTTCATCATAACATCATATTCTGCAAGGAAATATGTGCAACATTTTATTACATTTAAAGCATATCATTATTCACTATACAAAATACGTTTCACTTCTATAATTCCTTTGCATAATTTTCTGGTAATAATAGTAGATTTCTAGCAAATATAACAGCTGACTCGTGAGAAAATTCATCTCCTTATATAAACTGAAAAACAAACCAATATGCTTACTCTTTTATTGTTGGCTTGTAGAAAGGAAAATCTGCTTAGTGTTCTCATACACAGCATGCATATTTCAACCTGAATTAAAATAATTATAAAATGCTTATAGATAATTAATTTACAAAAGTATGATTTATGATTATGTCAGTTTGTTTCTAAAACTTTAAACATGCTTTAAGAAATTTCTCTAGCCACTAATTTTGCTATACCATTTATCTATTTCTCGATCAACTACAAGTCCTGAGGATCATGCATATTTTCTAATGATAAAAGTGATTTGGGTCTCAGAGCAATGGATATTCTTTATTTTTTTGATGATTTTTGTTATTTTGGACATACATATTTGTATGAAACTCTTCATATTTTATTTCATATTCTTTTATTCTCATAGACATCATCATCACCATCATCATGATCCACAGATAATCTTCGTCATCATTATTAACAAGATTTCCTATTTAATGTCATCCCCACCCCCACCCCACCCACCCGCCCACCCCCACCCCCACCCCACCCATCCATCCTAATATGTGTATGACAGAAATAGATAAGTCTGAAAATCAATTCTCGTTGACTTGTCTAAGTTGTTCTCTGTTGTTTTTAAGACACTGTTTCAGCTTCTTTTTTCTGTGTTCTTTTCCCTTTTATTTATTTATTTATTTACTTTTTGCTGTTAATGTAACCTTCAGCCATAGACTAGTGATTTATGTCTCAAACAGATGCTGTAAGTGAGTAGTTAGTTGAAAGGAAGCATAGAAGATAATGAGTATTCTACATAAGGGCTTACTTTCATACTGTAACAAAAGCTTATGCATGCTGGGAATCAGAAATATTTAAGGTATATAGACATTGAGGTAAGTCAAAAGCAAACTATTTTGGGATCTAGTTATGATCCATGTCAGGCCAGAACCAATTTGTTGGTCAAATGTTAAGGAGTAGAAATGACAGGATAGAAAAATTAGATATTTCAGCAGTTAGATAAGAATATTTAGAGGTTAGGTGTAATTATAGAAAACCTATATTTAGCTAGAAAATAGGTAGAGAATATAAGAATCTTAAACGTGGAACAAAGAAGATCAGGGAAACAATTTCTGAGAAGAATTCAGCATGTCACTAAGAAAAGAATATTTGTTATGGTCACTAGGATAAAAGTTTGAATTCTGACAAATGAAATACTTGCTATGTAGATTATCAGGTTCTTGTAATATACAAAATTAATGTTAAGAAAAATCAACACAAAAGATGTGAGATTGAAGACTGCTACCTGCTGAATTTAGTAATATAAGATGTTATCTGTGTGAATAAGGGGGAAGGAGAAATTCATTTCCTTGTTGAAGATTTCTCATCATCACTTGAGAATGTTGAACAATTTTATATTCAAGAGAAAGATATGCAGAAAGTAGAACTTGTACGGTGTTCAAAAATATTTTAATATTATTGGCTGTTTTCCAAATTCTTCAAAATATGACTATTCACGTTGGCTTTATATACATTTATATCTATGTCTATATATATATATATATATATATGTATATATCATATATTTTAAATTGAATATTCTTGACATATTTCATATGTCTACATATTTTACTGTTAATATTAATTACGGCCATATATTTTGCTTTAATTTCAAATTCTTTCAGTAATATGGGACCATATTTCAATGTTAAATTTTCATACTGAGTTCATTAATATAAAATGTAATTATTAGGAAATAAATTCCTTTGTATTTTCATAAGTGTTTTACTGTACTATCATGTGCTGAATTGCCTCCAAACTAGGTCTAGTAACGTCACAATTATAGTTCTACATTTTAATGTTAATTAGTTTCATCATTATCATAAAAGTTTGTATTTATTACAATGTTATAAATTTCTTTGACAGCCTATCAGCTTTCGAAGATAATTCTTGATATTATAGTTATTTAATTATAGTTATTTAATTATAGTTATTTAATTTACTCAGGGCAGCTTTAACTGTAATAGAAGCACTGGCTTAATTAACCTATTAGGTATGCATTGTTGATCTCAGTATTATATATAACCAAGAATGATATTCCTACATTCCTCACTCTAATTAATTTTCGTTATACAGATTATTTGACAGTTACAAATGACTGAATCTACGAAATGCTAGTCTGCAAACTGAAGGGTTATCAGTTCATATCCTTTCACTGACAGTGTGGTCTGTTTCTATCAAATACACTGAATTATTACTGACCTGATCCAGCTGGTCATATGCACAACATATGGATATTGTTGTTAGCTTATAAACATTGTCTAATTCCTCCATGAAAATATATAGACATTACCATTTAGGCACTGGCATGGCTGTGTGGTAAGAGGTTTGTTTCCCAGCCACATGACTCCAGGTTCAGTCCCACTATGGGGCACCTTGGGCAAGCATCTTCTACCATGGCCTTGGACTAACCAAAGCCTTGTGTGTGGATTTGGTAGATGGAAACTGAAAGAAGCCCATTGTATATGTATGTATGTATGTAGGTATGTATCTATCTATCTATCTATCTATCTATCTATCTATCTATCTATCTAACTATCTATCTATGTGTCTTAGTGTTTGTGTTTGTCTCATAACCTAGCAATTCAATAGTTATGAGACTAATAAATACCAGGCTATAAAAGAGTAAGTAATGGGTCAATTTGTTTGACTAAACCATTCAAGGTGGTGCCTGAGTATGACTGCAGCCCAATGACAAGTAAAAGATAAAAAGATCAGCAATATTTTAAAGACAAAAGCTGTTAAAGAAAGATAAATACCTAGCAATCTGAATTTGTGATTCAATTTTGATTTTAAATTATAACTATTTCACATTAAATATCTCTTGTAAATGCTTGAGCCTTGTTGCCCCTATGTCTCTTTCTCTGAGAGATCTTAAACTAATTTACCTGTTGCATGTGAGTCAAGAATGAGAAACTCTCAGTAGTGACTCACTCTGACTTGACTTTCAATAAATAACTTTACACCTACTTGGAAAAGACATTAGAAACCTGAGACACTGCTTTGCATAACTACTTCTGTTCCATAGTTCTGCTACATTACAACAGTTCAAGATATAAGATTCTGGGATAGTCCTCATCATCATCACCATCATCATCCCCATCACCATCATCATCATCACAGTCATTGTTGCCACCATCATTGCCATTATTTTAACACCCGTTTTTCTGTACTTACTTGGATCAGATGTAATTTGTTGTTGCAGATATTCTTCAGTTAAATGATCTTCTTGTCAGTAATCTTCACTTGTTTCCAAGCAAGGTAAAATTTCCCCATGACTGGACATGTTTTCATGGAAGATTTGTATGATGGTTACACTTATTTACAACTATCACATGATGTCAAAACAAAAAGGCACAAACATATATATACATTCATGCGTACATCTCTATAAACAAACACACGCACGCACGCACGCGCACACACACACACACACACACACACACACACACACACACACACACACACACACACACACAATGGGCTTGCTGTTTCCATCTACTAAATCCACTCACAAGAATTTGTTTGATTCAGGGTTATAGAAGACACTTGGTCAAGGTACCATATGGTTGGACTAAACCCCAAACTACATAGTTAGGAAGTAAAATTCTTCCTCATACATTCATACCTGCATCATACACACATACATACAAGCTTAATCTATAAAAATCATGTTTTACAGAGTAACTGGAGAAATTCCGTTATATTCATTAACCTAACATAAGAAAGAATTGCTTGATCAAACTTCTCACTACAATACTAAACTGAAAAATATTCATCTTCAAAGAGACAACCTTTTTAATGAGGGGAAAACAATAAATACTTTTTAGAAAAGTGTGATTGGTTCTAGAAATCGGGTTTAATTATAAAACACAATATACCATATTGTACTTATATCAGTAGTAAGAGTGTCATCATGAATGGCCTAGTATACAGGTTATAAAGTGGCTGAATGTTGTTGAGATGTATAATGTTACAAGAAAGTTAAACATGGGCAGCAAAGACAAATGAATAGTATTGGTTGGAGAGTAAAGAGTTGTGTTTGAATGCCTAGAAGTGCAATAGAGAGAAATTAAGGTGTGGTAGAGGGACAGAAATAGGCGTCTTGCTGTAGAGATGCCATGGCTATCCCAGTTAAAATAGAGAGAAAATGGTGGTGAAAAGTAACTACACATAGAAATGAGATCATTCATTATGCCTTTCATATGTATATGAGCTGTGTCCTATGGGGTATTGAAAACTAGCTGTAGAAAGGGAAACTTCAGATAAACAAAACTTGATCAGATCATAGCATAGTTAACATGAGCAGAAACTATTGAAAAGGGACAATTATATACATATAATTCTTAATTATCCCAAATAGAGCACAAAGAGAGTAATTTAATTGATAGTGATCATCATTAGCATCATCAGCATTATCATTTTATTTTACTTGTTGGTATGTGTTAAATAAGTCTACAATACACTGCAGTGTCATTCTTTTAAAATATTTAACTGGTGTTGATCTAGTATTAAATATGTTTATTGTATTCATTTTTTTTTTATTCCACCAATCATTATTTTCTTGGCATATTCTACAAATAATTTAAGGCAAGTATTTCAACAGTGAAATTCTGTGTAAAAGTATTGATTTATAATTTGTATGAACAGAACTGGGATTTTACCAAATCAAATTAAGATGTATACTAATAATATTAACAAGCTTTTGTACAGGAAACTTGAGAAAATAACAGTGTACTGAAAGCAGATGGTCATATCTTAGCCGACACTAATTTTAACATCTTGCACAATATATTTTTTCAGTCAGTGTTTTAGCCATGCCAACTAGCATGTAAACACTTCAGACCACACACACAGCTTCATAGTAAGAAGTGAAAATATCAAAAGATATCTGAACTAGTAAACTCCAACAGTCTAGGTTAATGGATAAGTCTACTAACTTATCATACTATCTTGAAATAATATGTTCTATGTTTATGCTTTAATTAGCTTTCATATATAAATATAAAATCTACTAGTTTTGTATCAAATGTTTGTTTTTTAAAATCTTGGAATTTAAGCACGTCTACTATATATCAAGTAAAACATAAAATATATTTTCTTGATTAAAAAAAAAAAATAAGTGCTTTATGTGACATTCTGTTAAAATTCCTTATTCTGTTTGGGTCTCTCTATATGTAACATGGGTTGGATACATCTGTAAATTCCAACATTTTAAAAAATAAACATTATTTTTTTTAAAGATTGGCTTTTCTTTCAAAAGTTATCTTCTGATATAGGGAATTAAGAGTTACATCTATATCTATAAAAGGCAGGATGTGTGTGTGTGTGTGTGTGTGAATGTAATTTATGCACATCCACAAATTAGCACGCATGTCAGTCCAATTTTAGGAGGACATTAGTCACAACCATGGCTGTGTTTTTGTCAACTTATTTTTCCCAAAGCACATGTGGATAGTGGTAAGAATCGATTTTCAAGCATAACTTTTACCTATTTCCACATCAGTGAAATCCTTAAGTTTGCTAACATGAGTTAAGTTCCCTGTCTAGCAATGCCGTAAAAGAAAAACAAAGGGTAAATTTTTAGATTAACACCCACATGATTTTCACTAAGAAAAAAAAACTCGGATTTTTTGCATGGAATCTGATAGAAAAAGTACTAGGCTTACAAAGAATAAGACCTAGGGTCAATTTGTTCAACTAAAAGTAGTGCTCCAGCATGGCCGCAGTCAAATCACTGAACCAAGTAAAAGACTAAAAGAATAGATGAAATGTTGCTAAGCATTCTGCCAGACTGCCATCTTACACTTTGTAAAATATTAATAAAAGCCATATCTATTGTTTTTGTAACAATTCAAAATGGCTGCTCAACAAATGGAAATAATGAACATTCTAGCACCTAACAGTCTCATGTAGTTTTTTTTTTTACAAGTTAACTACATTATTGCCAACAATAAACTCTGTATGTGTATATGTAGTCATAACAGGACATTGAAACGATGTCAAAAGTTTCTTGATGGTATAATACTCTAAATGTTAAAAGACAGTTTCTGTGTTAAGCAACACTCTTCAAAAATTTATATAGGTGTCATCTCTCATATTTCAAAATTTGACATTGTATGTGAACTCCCAGTTTCAGTGAAGGGTGTTGATACTAAAGCAGCAATTCAGAAGTATCAATACTGACATGATTGTTGCATAATTACAACCATATGCACCTGAGAGGCAATGAAGTTTGCTGCATCTGTTAGGTTTATTGCACTAATGATAAGGTCATTAGATGCAAATGTTTGTCAGCCAAGAAAACTTAACCTAATATAATATAATATAATATAATATAATATAATATAATATAATAATAATATAATATAATATAATATAATATTATATTATATAATATGTATATATATATATATATATATATATATATATATATATATATATATATATATAGATATATATATATATATAGATATATATATATATACATATATATATATATATATACATATATATATATATATATATATATATATATATATATATATATATATATATATATATATATATATATATATATATATATATATATATATATATATATCCTTTAAGTTCATTTATGGGTAACATTTTTTGAGTACATATATAAAAGCTCCTATTTTATTATGTTGGCTACTGCCTAGTGATTCCAACCTGCAACAATAGTTTTATGGGATCATACTGAGCTGTGTGAACATAACGTAGGATAAATATAGTAATAGTAATAGTGATAATAATAATAATCCATGGATGGAATTTACATTAAAATATTTATAAATTTCATCCACAGATTGTCAACTGTGTATACTTATTTTTTTTTTTTTTTAGCATTTCATAATATGTAAATCCCAACACTTTATGTCTGTCTTTGTAGTGTCTCCTCATTCTTTGCCCTTGTGGAATATAAATGAAGTCATCATCATCATCATCCTCATCATCATCATCATTATAATAATAATAATAATAATAATAATAATAATAATTATTATTATTATTATTATTATTATTATTATTATTATTATTATTATTATTATTATTATTGTTACTTTGTTTTACTTCTCAGAACATTCAGCCTTGTTTGTTCTGGTAGGTTCTGTGGGAGCAGACAACAGCCTGCCATCAGAGGTCTCACAGGGTCTCTTTCTGCACACTATAAGCTTTGATATTTAGTTGTTAATTATCATGGGAGGCATTTAAAATCCAAGTACCATTCTCAAAATAGCAGAGCAGTTTTTTGGGATTGCTCTGCTCTCATGTCAATTCTGATTTCTTTGACATATTTCTCAAACTTGGTTCTTCGTGTTCAAAGTGCCCCTACAACTACTGGAACGACACTTTCCTTATAGTCCACATTCCAGCAATTTCGTCTTTTAGTAGTCTGTACTTTTTTATCTTTTCTACTTCTTTGTCACTTATGCGTGCATCTCCAGGTATTACAATATCTATGATCTTGGTTTCCTTTTTTCCTTTATCTACCACAACAATATCTGAACGAACTTAGCCACATTATCGTGCCTCCTTCTGTAGTGCTTTTGGGCCAGTTGCTACACTCACTCACAATAAGTGAGATTGCTTCATTTCTGCTGCCACACATCCTACAAAGGGACAATTCGTTACTCTTATCTATTTGGAACTTGGTGTAATTAGTTCTCAGAGCTTGTTCCTCGGCACTACATATATCAATGCTTCAGTGCATCCTTTCAGATCACTTTTTCTTAGCTATCTCCATGTGTTGATCTTGTCTTTTCCTTCAATTTCTCTGAGATATTTCCCATGCAGTGGTTTCATTTTCCAGTTGTTTACTCTTTCTTTTTCATCTTGTTTCTTAAATGTTTGTGGATGCATTGCATTTTTGGTAGGTATTATGCTGTTAATTCTAGCAACAGCAAGCAAGGATTTGCTCTGTTTGATATACCAACCCAGACTGTTTTTCTCATTGACAACACAGATTTTGCATCCAATGAGACCTCTTCCCCCACTGTTTCTAGACATATACAGTCTGTCATATTGCTTTTAGGGTGTAGTTGTTTATTAATTGTCATCACTTTTCTAGTTTTCGTGCCCATTTTCTCAAGCTTGTTCTTTGTCCACTTAGCAACACATGTGCTGTATCACATTAAAGAAACAGCCCATGTGTCCATTGCCCTAATTTTGTTCTTTCCATTGAGTCTCCTTTCCATAATTAACTTGGTTCTTTTGAGATATACCACCTAAAGTTTTCCTTCATTTCATTTTCCTTGATTTTGTATTATTATTATTATTATTATTATTATTATTATTATTATTATTATTATTATTATTATTATTATTATTATTATTATTATTACTATATATATAATAATCTGGCCAATCTTGGTTGTATCTATGGAACTGTAAATCATTCCCATCGTTTGTACAGAAAATCTTTCTGTATGACATTTGCTAAAGTTATAGCTAATTACATGTTTTTGAATCATATTGCTGATATATATCCTTACTGATTTGTAGTTTTATATAAAATATGTTCTACATCTGTTTATCATTTTTCACAAAATTCTTTTCTGAATCCCCAAAAATTAAAATTTTGCTTTTGAAAAATATTTTTGAATATACTTAACAAATATCAGAGTTCAAATGAAAAACGAAATAAAGTATAAAGTTAGTGGAATGCATGATCTGAAATTCCACCACACAGTTATAAAATATAATAAGTTAATAATTATTTCTTGGCTTAATAAGCATTGTTGCATAATTATAACCATATGCATCTGAGAGGCATCAAAATCTGAAATGTATTATTTATCAAATGTTCTCATACTAGATTATAGTTACATATTTAATTATTGCATTAAATTGTAGTTATATACTAATTAACTTGTGTCAATATATAAGCTATCAATACATAATACACTCGATGAAACATAAAATATCAACTTCATGAGTTTCTAACAAAAAATATAATGCATTGCTTCCTTATTCTCTCTTTGATTAAGTTGGTGCCAGAGATTATACTGTATTCTCTTCTCATAACGTTGGAAATGTCTGTAAGAGAACACTACACTAAATCTGTCTTGGATAGCCATAGTAAATATGTTTAGTCTAAAATAAAGACCAATATAAATTGATAGAATAATATATATATTTGCTTTTCTAATTTGTTAGTCTGAGACTGAGAAGCAGTGTCCATAGCTATTTTAAATCTTAGTTGATTGTGAGACAAGAATAACTTAACAAATTTTAGTGTTACAATGTACAGTAAAACATATCTATAAAGTCAGCGCTGTGTGGATTATAAAGATTGTAAATCATATATCTTTACAATATGCTCATGGACAGAAAAAAAAACAGCTAATGATAATGACGACAAGAAGCAAAACATGCTACATCTGTTACCTGTTTTTCTGTTCATGAACATATGTATAAGACATATTGTTTTCAGTTGTTGTAACACACTGTGCTGGCTAATAAATCTATTGTACATTATAGTAATGAAGTCAAATGCTGTCAACACACCAGAAATACAGGGTGTTCTGGATAAATTTGACAGTTTGCACGAAAGGAAATGAAAACACAAAATCCAATCCAAAAATAAAGGTATTTTAAAAAATCAAAAAACACCAACTCAAAGTAAACTGTTATTTTTATGCAACCAACTCTTGAGGGTGTGAGCACATAAGTCCTGGGTTCTTATAACATGACCCAAATATTGCACTTTCAAAGTCTGATCACCATCACCATCTTTCATTCCATTCTCATCTCTTCCATGGCTGAATTTCTATGGGCTGCCCAACTGATCTACAACACGCACCTGTAGAACAACATCAAGAACATCCTCAGTCTCTTTGGTGTCAGCCACACTTATGGACAATGTTTTGCACTCACATAATGCTATTAGCTGGTTCTGAGGTTTTAGAAGTTTCAGCTTGATACTTTTGCTGAAGGTGCAGTCTCTTCATGTTGTATTGAGTAACCTCAGGGCTGATCTTCCAGTATCAAGTCTGCCCCTGGTTTCCTAGGTGCAGTTTGCTTTTTGATCAATGATAAAGCCCAGGTACACAAACTTGTTGACAAAATGAGACACTGGCTTGTGTAGTATGCTCAAAATCTGGTTTTATCTCAAAATGTCACATATTTAACACAAATTTTCAAGCAACAGCAACAACAACAATAAAAAAACAACAACAATTAAAATAAAAATTGAATACTTTTATTTTTTTAAATATCAGAAGGGATTTCTGACAGGTTAAATTCCTGCTGGAGCAGTTTCTCATGATTCAACTTGAGGTATTCTGTTAGAAACATAAAGCTTCTTTTATCTACATCTATAACAAGCTCTGTTATTCAAGTATTTCATCAAGATTCATTGTATAGTTTTCTTTCTAACTCTTTGTTGTAAATATTTAACACTTTGACACATTTTAGACTCTTAATGGCTTTGCATATCATATAAACACTTTTTAGTGTTACACCTTTTCTCTGAATACTTCATTGAATAAGCTGTGTATATATATATATATATATATATATATATATATATATATATATATATATATATATATATATACATATGCTTATATCTGTATGTGTGTATATACAAAAGTGTACGTGTGTGTGAGAGAGTCCAGGTGTTTCTTATTTCCAAAGACTTAATTACATGTTTGTTGAAAGTAGTGTTGTTATTTATTCATATAATGCAATGGTGTGTTATATAGACAGCAAGGTAGACTAAAGTAACTATATGAATAATATAAATTCTGTTGTAGTAAAAGGAAGTAAAAAATCATGACAGTTGGTTAGTATAATCTGTGGTGAGAAATATTATTGACTTCTTAGCTGAGATTTCAAACAAAAATCCCAAATAACATGAATATATTTCTATAACAAATATTTTCTTAGTACATGTTAGACTTCCAATTTGTTATTTTACCAGGATTGTAATTTTATCAAATTTACAAACTTGATATAGGAATCAAAATTCTCAAAGTCAGCATGTATGTTCTTTTGAGTAGCTAAGTTGACATAAAAATCAAAATTTTTAAAAGTCAGCATGTATATTACTTAAAACAACATTTTTAATTTTCTAGACCGCCCAAGATGGAATTGGACTCCAAATAACGTAGTGAAATATCTTACTAGTTGAGTTCATTCAATAAATTTATCTTAGATTTTGTGAATATATGACACCTAGTATAGATCACAAAAAGAAGCTCAACTCACTGCTTTACCATTTTATTTATTATTGTATTCTTGGTGAAATATATTGTTTCCAAACCACTAAAAATGTAGGACATCCTTAAGTAAATTTAATTCTTGACTAATGCTGTTTGACGTCATTTTTTGAAGAATTTTACATCAATGAATAAAGAACAAGCAACTTGTTTCTTCATTGGAATATAAATGTAACTACATATACTGTATCTCAAAATAGCTACTACATAAATATTTTCATCAATCTATTAGAAAATTAAATATTTTGGATTTTTATAGTTAATGTCTCAAATCTAATAATTTTTTTAAACATTTCTTTTTATGAGCTCCATTTATTTTTTGACTTGTTTCGCTCACTGGACTGCAGCCATCCTGGAGCACCACTTTGATGGATCTAGTTGATCAAATCAACCCCAATACTTATTTTAAGTTTAGTACTTATTCTACCAGTCTCTTCTCTCAAACCACTAAGTTACAGGAGTGTAAACAAATTAACACTGTTTGACAAGGAATGAGAGACAAACACAAATATATGTATACATTCACACACGCACCGATATACAATGGGTTTCCACACAGTTTCCTTCTCCAAATTCACTCAAAAGCATTGGTCAACCTGGAGCTGTAGCAGACCCTAGCCTAAGGTGTTACACAATAGGACTGATCCCAAAACTACATCGTTGGGAAACAAAATTCTAAACCACGCAGTCATGATAGTTGTATACTTTATGATAAATTATTTCAAATTAAAATTTCATGTAATCATTACAAAGACTGTGCAATTCACAAGTTGATTACACTCACATTACACTTATTATTATTTAGTAGACCTATAATTAAAGTAATCAAAGATCTTTCACTTGTGATCATCTGGGTTTTCTTTTTTCAAATATAATATACATCCTATTCAATGTATCCATTCTTTTTTATGATAGTAAAGTGTTATTTGAAGGGAATTTGGTTGCTTTTTCTAGCAGGTTGAATTATCTTAGAAACTCCTCAGAAGGTTCTTTGACACCAGCTTATATTTCGATAGGATATATATATACATAAATATAATATATATATATGTGTGTATATATATATGTGTGTGTGTGTATATATATATATATATATATATATATGTACACACACACACACACACACGCATACATATATATATGAATGAACTAATCCTTTTGTATTACAAGCATTGGTTTCATCAGTGTCAGAAAATGCGAACTCAGAAGTGTGAAGCATTATATGAAATACAATAAACTAATTGTTGTTGTAATAGTTGTAGAACTATTACTGTTTCTAAATTAGACTAATTCAATATTTCATATTTAATAGTTATGATGATGAAAATAACAATTATAGGGGTTTTTATTTTCTTTTTCTTACCAATATATCAGTTCTGAAAAATAACAAACTAAAAAAAAAAAGAATTTTGAAATTAAAGAATTAATATTAAATTTAGTTATATTCAATGGCAAGTTGGTAGAATCATGTCTGTGCTTGATAAAATGTTTAATAGCATTTCTTGTGGTTCTTTATGATCTGAGTCTAAATACCATCAACGTTGACTTTGCCTTCTGTCTTTCTGGGGTCGATAGAATAAGTACCAGTTTAACAATGAAGTTGATGTAATCAGCTTCCCCTTCCACACAAAATTACTGGCTTTGTGCCAAAATTAGAAAGAGCTATTTCCAGCTATAAGTATTAAGAAAATGCTTATTTTAGTGCTTAGCCAGAACTTATCATAGTTACGACATCAATCTTAGATAATTTAATTCAAATTTTATTTCATATATCCTATCATCAATCATATTCTATATCAGAAAAATCTGACATATCTTATATTTTTATGAGTCAAAGCTGGATAAATATAATAACTGCAACTCATATCATGAATTTATACTTCACATGTTTGTCACTCTCATCAATCATTTGTATTTTAGTAATTTTACTCCAACTTTCAGGACTTTGACATTATTCAGAATGATTGTCCAACACATGCACATACATATACACATGCACACACATGTACTCGCACACACACACACACACACACACACACACACACTCACACGTTTTAATAATAACTGCTCAAACTAGTTTTGCATGAAACACATGAATACATTTTCAACATTATTTTTCGAAATATATTGTATTTTGATTGAAGCAATATTTTTTTTGAAATTGTAAATTATTTAAATGTGTCTTAATTGTAAATGTTTCAGAATTATCATCATCATGCAGTGTTTTTGTTGCTAATAAAAAAATGTTTTGTATTCTAATTATTGTAAGTCATGTATGCAGCATTTTGTGAGTGGCAAACCCCCTTTGTATGATATAACATTATTTCTCTTTAAAAAAAAACTTAACTGAAAAAAAGAAAGAGAAAAAATAGAATTTGTTAATATAAAAGCATATCAAATACATCAATAGGAATTGAGGTAAACCCAAAATTTTTACAAACTCTTTCAAATTAGATTAATAAGTATTAACAATGAATACCTACAACAAAAAATTTTACAACTATTTTCTTGAAATGTTTTTATTTGAGATGAAATAGTTTTGATATCTTTTCTCAAGAAAGTGTAGTCTTTTCTTTATATATTGTGTTTTCTACAGGACTGTAAATGAATATTTTTTCAGTTCCCAGCAAGAAGTTCTTTTCTGCAGTTTTGATTCATCACTTTATTTTCTAAGAGGTCTTGTAAAATAATACCTTGCTTCTTGTAGCTATTTACACTTTTACTTTGATTTTTATATTGAATAATAGAAATGCCTTTTTCTTACCCTTTTATTTATTTATTATTTGTTTATTTTTATTTTGCTCTGGCTTCTATGATATCACCTAATTCTACCTTTGTATAATCCTGGAGTAATAGCACATATCTCCATCTTTGGGGAGGTCAACTGAATAGTTTACGGTCTTCTTTTTATAATTATTCATGATTTTTAGTTATCCAGTGCATCTAGTGTCCATAAAATCATATTTTTAAGTAAATTTACCAGAGATTAATATAGTTGTCGTATAATCACACTTATGAAACATCTCCTTTTTACATATTCTCTTCCTGCACTCTAAGGTAAACTTAAATGATGCTTTTCAGAGATGTGGTTCTTGATAATTAACATGTACCTTAGTATTTCCTGTGTTCATCTTTAGACCCTTTCAATCAAGCTCTTTTTATTAAAGTTTGAACTTCTTTAATAACAGCCATTTATAGCAGCTGTAGAAGGTGAAAAAAGGTAGACACCACATAGCAGTACTACACTTACATTAATTTCTCAAAGTTTCCTCCAATTCCAAATATGTTTTATGATCACTCTTATGTGTCATTAATGTACAACACATTATCTTATTGACTTCTGAACTGAAAAATGTATGATGGCTCCTGAGATTTTCAACAGACTTCTACATTTATTTGTCTTTTCTCCTTTGTTCCATATATGTATGAATACACACACACACACACACACACACACACACACACACACACACACACACACACACACACACACACACACACACACATTTACTCATAATGTGTTTGTGTATGTGTGTGTACATATACACAGAAATTCACACATGTGAAGTGAAGACATTATTATTTTGTTATAACTTCTATAGACAAGGCTCACTACAAAGATGCAGTTTTATATTAAAAAGCTAGAGTGAAAAATCATCATCGTCATCATCGTTCAATGTCTGCTTTCCATGCTGACATGGGTTGGACGGTTTGACTGAGGACTGGCAAGCCAGAAGGCTGCACCAGGCTGCACCAGGCTGCACCAGGCTGCACCAGGCTCCAATATAACCTGGCAAGGTTTCTACAGCTGGAGCCTTTCCTAACCCTAACCACTCCGAGAGTGGCTGGTGTTAGGAATGGCATCATGAAAATAACAAAAGACAATAAAGCCACAAAGAAAAATAAACTAAGATACTGATGAGGCTACAACAAACATTAAACAAGAAGATGAAATATAAATTTATCCTAAAATGTCACATACATATTGCTTTCTTAAACTATATAAAATTATAGAAAGAAGTTGGATTCATAACTACCCCAAAAACATACATAAAAAAAGCATGACTATTTGAATAACAAGTATATTAACAAAGATATTTTGTATATATATGTATACACACACACATATATGTATACACACACACATATATATATACACACACACACACAAATTCGTGTATCATGCTTGAAGCATATATTTCTCTAAAGTGACTAGATAAAAATAAATTATTGTCAAGGTAAACATAGATATTTGGATACAAAAAAATAGTAAGAGAAATGATGTCAAGAAATATATCATTTGACAATATGCTACATAAAAATCTCAAAAGACAAATTTTTTTTTAAATGATAAAAAAAAATTGCAGAATTCTTTCTTCATAGCCAATAGGGCAAGAAGGGTGATACAAAAATAGCAACAAATAAAAAAAAAATTTACAAAAACAGAATATCAAACAGAACAAAAAATAATTAGTCTATGAAATTGTTATTGCAAAAGATATAGTTTTACACACACACACACACACACACACACACATACACATACACATACACACGCACACATATACATTAAAAGCAAAGAAAATCTATGTATGAATTATGTATAAAAATCAATAATTACACGTTATTGATAATTAGTTATTGTCACATTGATAATAATATATGCAACAAAATATTCTATACAGCAATACATAACGAATGAATATGATTGCTAAATAATCCCAATAGTGATACATAGTGATATATATAGATAATATGAAATATCTTTTGAACAGGATGAAAAAATTCACTCATAAAACACTAAAAAAGCATGTATTTTTAAGAAATATAAAAGTTGTTATATAACTATATACCAAATCAGCTAAAACAAGTTATTTTTACGTAATAATTTACATTAAAAATTTAATCAATTGAGTTAAAATGTGTACTGTGTGTGTATGTATGTATGTATGTATGTATGTATGTCATTATTCAGTTTTATTTCAAGATTTCTTGCCTATAGATCTAACCTAGATCCAAGGCTCCTTCATTGCAATTTAAACAACATTAGCAGGGATTTTTTTGTATGTATGTATGTATGTTTGTATATTATTTGTTCTCTTCTGTCTTTAATTATTTAAACTCTTCCTCTGAAGAAGGAGCTGACTTCTAACAAAAATACAAAGCTCCATCGTTGAAATATAGATAACAAAAAGAATGTCACGTTATAAACTTGAGAAAAGTCTTGCATAATTTTTACTGTTCCACTTACAGATTGTATTTGTAATGTGCAAGTTAGTTGGTTGCTTTCTTTTTCTGAAAACTAGTTTATACAGATTGTTGCTTTTCTCATAAAACCAAATGCCCCAATTATCATTGGTATAAATGTGAATTTATAATCTGGATATAGAAGCTGGAGGTTTTAAAGCAGTTATCCATAGTTAACCTCTTTCTTTTTGATTTTCAAAGAGATATTCATATCAGCAACTTCTATGATGGTACATATTTTTTCTTGTCTGTCCCAAACAACAATATCCAGTCTGTTATGATGTTTAAACTTGTCAGATGTTTTGATGGGAATGTTCCACCAGAATTCCTTGTGTTGATGTTTGTGTGTGTAATCAATAATGGGGATTCTCTATATTTATTCCAGAATAGTCTTTTTTCTGAATGGCATTGTATATTGTTTTGTGACAATGTCACAAAAACCTTGATGACATTTTTGGACAGCTGCTAATCACATATGTGATATCTTCCACAAAAATAATCACCTTAGAGCTCCAAGAGCTTTACTGTCTCTTTTGTTTATTAGATATTTCATAATCCTATTCTTGGAATGCAAATGTATAGCCTTCAAAGTGTAATGTGATGTAATGGTATGAGTCTTGGAGAGGCCATGCATCATGTTGAAGCTACTGTCTTCTTTGAGTCTTCGAACATACTCATGTACAGTCTTTTTTGGCATGCTGAGTATTTCACATCCAGGTCTTTGAGGTGTCTTAGCCCTGCTGTTTTGGGGTTGTATGAAAGGTCATCAACAAGCACTAAGTTGATGCATTTATTTTGGCTGCTGTTATTTAGCAAGTGCTGTCTGAGAGAGACTGTATGACATTCAAAAGCTGTCTGCACTGATCTCAAGCTTCTACCTTCTTCATTTCTTCTTAGGCAGAATCTATCAATATCACTGTTTCTGTAGAGGCTTCCAGTTGATGTCATTATCTTATGGGTTTTAACGTCTATGGAGAGGATTTCCTCTACAGACTGGTTGAGTATCCCAAATGTTGGAATTAGCACTGGTACTGCAAATTCATTGTAGGATATTGTCATGCTGTAAGAGGAGAGTTCTGACTGGCATATTTTTCTAAGTCTGGCATAATATTCTTGGGTCACAGTGTCTTTATATGATATGTTTTCATCAATGTGTAGGTACTTGTAGCATTCTTTGTATGGAACAGGGGAATTAGTGAGATCATTGATGCACAGACTTTGAGTCTGGGGTACTGATTTTCCATGTATGTATGTATTTATGCATGTATGAATATGTATATATTTATACATATATAAATACATATATATATATAAATAATCATATATGTGTGTATATGTATATATATATATATATATATATATATATATATATATATATATATATATATATACAGACACACACACATACACACACATGCACAGAGTTATATATATGTATGCATACATACATAATACCCAAGTGCATGAATAAACAGACATCTACACATAATGATGACAAATGATAATTGTTCTTACTAACATGTAACATTCTGTAATTCTTAAGCAATTGTCTATCTTCTTGTTATCAAACATGATTTACATGAATCAACAACCTTTGACTCATGATGTTTTCCTCTGGTTGTTTTAATTTTCAGAGAATAAAAATAATTCAACAATAACAATGAAGAAATGAAATACTAAAACATTTATTATTTGTAATTGTACAACTATTTTAACGAGCTTATATTCATTAAATTTAAAGCTTTAGTTATTTATTAGTTTTTAAGAAATGAAGTTGATTTTAAAAATGCAATTTCAAATTTCACCTTAGAGAAAACATGACAAAATTATTTGCAGTCGAACATGCTCACATAAAGGCAACTTTGTTACTTTGGTGACTATCCAAATAAAGGTTTCCAAATATTAATACATGCATTGTAATATAATAATATAGTAATGTAATGTACTATGATATGAAAAAGACAGATATTAACTTTATACATACATATACATGTGTATTTACATATGTCTAAATGTATTTACACAACTACATACCTAATATATGTGTGTGTGTGTGTGTGTGTGTGTATATATATATCATCATCATTTAATGTCCGCTTTCCATACTAGCATGAGTTAGACTGGAACTGGTAAGCCACAGAGCTGCACCAGGTTCCAATCTGATTTGGCATGGTTTCTATGACTGGATGTCCTTCCTAATGCCAACCACCTTACAGAGTGTAATGGGTGTTTTGTACACGCCACCAGCACAGATTTCAATTACATGACACTAGCAACAGCCACGACAACAATTTCACTTAGCTTGACGAGTCTTCTCAAGTACAGCATATTGCTCACTTGCCATCGCCTTCACACACACACATACGTGCATGTATATATATGCATACATATTGGGTAGGCGGCTGCATTTACACATTTAGACACACACAAACACACATGCATATATATATATATATATATATATGTGTGTGTGTGTGTGTGTGTGTGTGTGTGTGTGTATAAAGTTAATATCACTTTTGAAACTATTGGCTCATTAGGCCAGAGCCTATTCCTGTCTCCCTAACATTTTTGTGACTGAGAATACAAGACCCTTGTCTAAATCAGACACTGATCTGTTACAGTCTTAATCACAGCAGAGGCTGAGAATGTTCTCAGTACATAATTATGAGTAGATGTTTAATTACTCCAAAGTGTGTACAGGTGTAAATGTAGCACAAGTTTTTTAATAGTTTGAGTTTATATTTGTTTCACTCATATCTTTCTGTACGACACAGAAAGAAAGTTCTGAAATACATGATATCACAAGAATTGTACTAACTTTGTTTACATTGATTTAGAAAGATCTCTTTAATGTGAGAGAAAAGACTCAAATCTCTTCTTCTTTCAGTCATTTCTGTTCTGTAAAAGAATCAATGAAGGACTGGCATTTTGACAAAAAACTTTTAAGCAAGATGTTAAGAGTTAACATAATATTGTTATGGTAACCAATGACATCATTATATTCAGCTTTATCGTCATCATTTTTACATCTATATGTCCACGACAGCAGAGGTTGGACAGGTCTTTTGGGAGCAATGCTTTACAGTTGATGCCCTTCATAATGCTACCCCTTTTTGTAAAATCTGGGATACACACAATATTGGAATTTTATAAAACTGGTTTATTGGTATAGTGAAATACCTGGTTGTCTTGCAGCATATCAATCATAAGTGCTATAGCTTTTATTTAAATTAATTGTGAATGCATTACTCAGGAGAACTTTAGAAAATATGCAATAAAATGTCTATTTTCAATATACAAAAACAGAATTTATGTTTTTGTTATGTATTGGTAAAAAAATGACTGTTTTATACCAGAAAACTAAGTGACTAGGAAGATATAAATAAAATAAGAACTAGAATTTGTAGTGGGATGGAAAAAAATAAAAGGATTGCTAACGCTGATAAGAAGAATATGTTGTGTTCATAATGTTAGCCAAATTATATGATATTCATATTAATGACGTAGTATGATACTGCAATTAAATTTGGATGCTGAGAGAAAAAAGTTTTGCTCAAGAATGAAATAATGTTAAATATAAATTTCAATTCTGAACAAATTTAAGAAGGAAATAGTGATATGAAATATATGATGAAAATTATGAGTAGTGGAAAATACATTAGAAAATAGTAATAGATTTATTGAAAGAATCTAGGAATTTTATGCATTAGCTGTACAGCTTTTAACTCTTGAACAATTAGGTTTTACTTGTAAAGGTAGCACCTAAAAAGGAATTTGTGTGTGTGTGTGTGTGTGTGTGTACAATATAGTTCAAAAGATGCTCCTCATTACTGCTATTGTCTACAGCTGCACTTGCATAAAATCCAGACTAAGATTCCAGAATCATCCTCATTACCATGATCATAGTGATCACTATTTGCAATGCTGAGCTTATATATATATTTTTTTATCTATCTATCTATCTATCTATCTATCTATCTATCTATCTATCTATCTATCTATCTATCTATTTATCTGTCTGTCTGTCTATGTATGTATGTATTATTTTGTCACATTTTTTATCACATCAACACTTAAGAGATTGTCATGTCCTCAAACTAAAAGATTCTCTCAACCTTACATTATCTATTCACTACCCACTTTATATGATGTGCAATGTGCTTTTTATTGTGACAATTGCACTAGTGAGGTTACCTTGTGTCCTACAAGGTTAATGAGTACTTATTACTCTATGGTGTCTCTGCTTGTTCAATGCTATGTAACTAAGAATGCAAATAGATGAGAAAGAAATCCCAGGGTGGATGGTTGGAGAGTCAAAGGGTGTGATAAAAAAAATCAATGTGGTTGGAAAGAGAAACTGGTAGAGGAGAGAGAAATTGATGATAGACAGTATTGGATAGAGTAATAGAAGAGAGATAATAATGATGGGAAGACAAGAACACATTGATAGTAGCTAGATGTTCACAGGTGAAATGGAAAGCAACTAATGATAATTGAGATGATCGAAGGTAAGAGAGAGTAAGTAATATTATTAATGAGTGCCTTTAGATGACAAGCTGGCAGAGTTGTTACTGCAACAGACAAAATACTCAGTGGCATTTCTCCTGACACCTTTTGATACTTTATGTTCTGAGTTCAAATTCCAGTCATATACATGTATAATATATATATTTATATATGTGTGTGTGTATACATATATATCATCATCATCATCATCATCGTTTAACGTCCGCTTTCCATGCTAGCATGGGTTGGACGATTTGACTGAGGGCTGGTGAACCAGATGGCTGCATCAGGCTCCAATCTGATTTGGCAGAGTTTCTACAGCTGGATGCCCTTCCTAATGCCAACCACTCCGAGAGTGTAGTGGGTGCTTTTACGTGCCACCGGCACGAAGGACAGTCAGGTGGTACTGGCAATGGCCACGCTCAAAATGGTGTATTTTACGTGCCACCTGCACAGGAGCCAGTCCAGCGGCACTGGCAACGATCTCGCTTGAATGTCTTTACACGTGCCACCGGCACAAGTGCCAGGAAGGCGACGCTGGGCACATTCAGGATTAAATAAAAAGACAACAAATGGAAAACATTTTCAGGATTGTATATACACACACACACACATAGATATTAACATACATGCATATGTATGTGTGTGTGTGAGTCTTTGTGTTTGTCTCCCACTGTTTGACAACTGCTGTTGATCTTTTTATATTATCATAACTTAGTGGTTCACCAAAAGAAACTAGTTGAATAAGTACCAGGCTTGAAATAAGTATTGGGTCAATTTGTTAAGCGAAACTTAAGGCAGAACCTCAGCATAACCACAGGCCTATGACTTAAACAAATAAAAGAATATGTGTATGCATATGGGATGAAAGAGACATAAGGAAAGGAACAGAGAGAGAGAGAGAAGCAAAAGAGAGAGAAGCAAAAGAGAGAGAAGCAAAAGAGAGAGATAGGGAGAATGAGAGTCAAATAGTTCACTTATTATAACCAACTATTATTTAAAATTTTTTTGACTCTTTCAAAGCTTCAAATTTTCATAATATTTAAAAATAGTATACTTATTCTGTACCAACATAACTATTTTTTGTGGCAAAAACATATATTCTGGAATCAGTGAAATATATATTTTTGACCTTTATTAGTAACTTGTGCTTTCTTTGAAGTAAAATTCAAATTCTATAGGCAATAATTATTACAGATATTTCTCAAGTACCATATTCAGTTATCATCATAAAGAGAAACTACAAGGAAAGGAAATTCCTCTGGATTGTCTGGTTACAGTGAAGACTATTAATCAATAATGGCACAATCACAAATCAGTCAATCACTACTGAACACAATCTTCACTGGAGTGTATCTTCTCTTCCTTCCACTCATTTCAAAAGCTAGTTGATTGTACATTCTAAGTTTCTCAGTCCTTTGAGGTCAATTTAACCTATAATTTTTCTGAGATTGTTGAAGTAAAGTACCAGTGAAATACTGGGTTGTATTAAATACTCAAATTTCTGTTCTGGTGTCTATGTTAGAAATTAAAATAGAATACCATTCAAGTACCAAAGCTGAGGGTGTTGACTTATTGCCTCCACTCAAAATTGCTGGCCTTGTGCCAAAATTTGAAACCAGAATAATCATTATTCATGGTGTGCACGAATGTTTTGCATTCAGAATCAATGTCCTTGGTACTGAGTCACAACCAGTTTCCTTAGATATCAAGGACCTTTCTTACAATCCTTGCTGTTCCCAATAGAGCAGATTTCTGAACTAATGCAACTCTCATAGTTACACAAAACTTTATAAGGGAACAATTAAGTCTGTCAGTGACAGCACCTAGGGAACTTATGCCAACTGGAATTACTTTTGTGGAAACCTTTCACACTCTTTGCATTTCCCTAGCCAAGTCCTGGTATTTTCCTATTTTCTCCTGTTCTTTAATCCCTACACTCATGTCTGCAGATATAGCCCCTATTTGTTCCATGCACTTCTCAAGATTTTTACTCACTGTTCCCAGGGCTCCGACAGTTATTGGTACTACTACCACCTTTTTCATCGACCACAACTGCTTAACCTCCCAAACTAACCTGTCATATCTATCGACTTTTCTTGCTTCCTTATCACATACCTTGTTGTCAGCTGGGCATGCTATATCTATGATCCAGCATAGTTTGCTTTCTTTCTCAATTAAGACTATATCTGGCTTCCTATTCTCTATCTCATGGTCGCACTGAATCATAAAATCCCACAAGATCTTTGCATTATCATTTTCGATGATGCCTTTGGGTTTGTGGTTGTACCAATTTTTTGCTCTGTCAAGTCCACACCATGTCCATATTATTATTATTATTATTATTATTATTCAGTAGTTTTATTTTTATAACGTGCTTTCACTTCACTACCGAGCGCAGCTCTGTGCGCCTTGAGTATGTGCTGTGGTTTGCTATGGTGCTCTTATGGTTACTGTATTGAAAGTGTTTTGTGTAGGATGTGTACTGTGCCCAGACGTGCAATTTTCTGTATGTTATATATATTTGTAAGTCCTGGTGTTTTTGTTATGTATTTGTCTGAATATTTTTTTATTATACCTAAGGCACCTACTATAATAGGAATTGTTTCTGTTTTTAGATTCCACATTCGAGTTACCTCTATTTCCAGGTCTTTGTATTTTGAAAGTTTTTCCATTTCTTTTAGAGAGACGTTGTCATCTGCTGGTATTGATACATCAATTAGAAAGCATTTTTTTTTCTTCATGATCTTTGACAACTATATCTGGTCTATTTGCCTTAATTTCTCTATCTGTGTGTATTGACATATCCCAGACCTTTTCTGGCATGTGTTTATTCCATCTTTTTTCTGTTGTTATTCCATAGTGTTGGCATAGCTTCCAGTGTATATAGGTCCCAGTTCTGTCATGTCTGTGAATATATTCCTTCTTAGCCAGGACTGGGCAGCCAGAGATAATATGATTTATTGTTTCTTGTCCATCTCCACAAATTCTACAGTTACTTGTTATGTTTCTTTTCATTATATGTTTTTGGTAATTTCTGGTGGGGAGGCTTTGGTCTTGTGCAGCAATTAAAAATCCTTCAGTCTCTGCTTTGAGTCCTGAGCTTCTCAACCATTGCTGGGATTTTTCTCTGTCTATTTCTTTTGCATTTAGTTTAGCCCAGTATTATTATTATTATTATTATTATTATTATTATTATTATTTAACATTATAGTTTCCATATTTCTTCATTGTATAATGAGCTTCTAACAGCCAGTCTCTGGCATGAGAAGTGCACAGATCCTGTTTCAATTTAAAACCTGAAAGAGAGGCTGACATCTTTGTAATAATAAAGAATAATTATTATCAATTTTCTTCAACAGTTTTATGTGAATTCCTACAGCTTTAGGATCACCTCTGTGCTCCTGAGGTATGTTCAGCATCGTCTTCAGGGAATCTAGAAATGTGCTTGTGTATAGTAATCAGTTTTACTTTGTTGTGGAATTTAGTTTGTTGTTTATGGTATTATTTTAGGGATTTGTCTGCTTATGTAGAGTAATGTAAGTTATGTTTTTCTATTGCACAGAGTACGTTTTGTGTACATTGAATGTGCTGTTTGTGTTGTACAGTTGCTGGAAGTTAGAAATGTCTTGCATAGCAGAGTTATTTCTTGGACTGTGTTTAATATTCTGTACCCATGTATAGTTCATGTTTTTTGTTCATATTTTGTTTGAAAAATGCTATCCAAGTGCTCTCATTAATATTAGTATTATTGATGATAATGTTTTACTTTTGTGCCCCTCACTCTATTTCAGTTTAAAGATCTTTGTATTCTGACATTTTCATTGCCTTCTTTCAGGCAGATGGGATTGAGGTGTCTCTCTGCATATAAACATTCTGTCTTAATCCTTGATTATTATAACTTGGTGGCTTTTTTTTTATCTCTTTGCCAGTTTGGTGAGATATGCCCCAGAAAACTGTAGCCAAATCATTGTCACACCCCATGTTTGGTATATATTTATACCACTTCTTATCTGTTTTCATGTTGGTTTCTTACCATATTTACCAGTTGATATGGTTTGTGACTTGATCATATTTGTGAGTGTATTTGGATTTGGCAAAGATTGATAAGCTAGAAGTGATGTGGTCAACTGCCAAGTTGAATTGGCTACTTGATGCTAGCATCTTTTCTAACAGTTTTATTTTTACAGTTGCTTGTGGCTAGTCATTGATTTGTGCAGCTAAAATCAGTCCTTTTTTTCTGCCAGAAAAAGCCCAGAACTTTTGAGTCATTGTTGGCTTTCACTCTGACTTACTTTCTCGTTTTTGAGTCATGCAAGATACTCGCCATGGTGTGGCTCAACTCTAAATTTTCCTTTAATATATTTTTGAATTCCATTTTGATTTTGTCTTTTGGTTATTTTTTAAAACTTTTTCTATGGTTTTGTTCTTATCTAAATCTTTCTCTTCAGTGTAGTTAGTTTCTTGTCTATACTTAATCATAAAGAAAGATTGTTTTGTTCTTTTTATGGTTCCTTATCACATTCATCAGCCACCCATTGCTTGCTTTTAAATATTTTTCTAGTCCCACTGCTGTTGTCTTGTAATAATTTTCTACTTGTATCAGACACTGCTCTCCTTGTGTGTGAAATTGGTATATTTTATCAACTTTGAGGTGGTGGCTTCAGAACACAGAAGTCAGTTGTAGCCTAATCTATCTGTCTATGTTTTTCAATTAACTTAACTTTCAGTTTATCATGTTGAAGCTGTTGTCTATAATTTGTATAGCTAGCATATTTGTGCTTGCTACCTTATTTCTAGCATTGGTTTCAGATTTTAATTTTAGTCTACTGTTCTGCTAACTTTTCTGAACTCTTTCTTTCTACAGAGCTCCCAATGGATCATACTTGTCACATTATCATGGCCCTGTTTATATTTGCATTGTACCAATTTCAGGCATTTGCTAATGATGAGCCATACCATTTCACCTCTCTCACCACACATTCTGCAGAATCATTAGCACACTGTGAAAAATATTTAGCATCATTTCGCCCATCTATACATTCTGAGTTCAAACTCTATTGAGATTGACTTTATCTTTCATCCTTTTGAGGTTGATAAAATATGTACCAGTTGAGCCTTTCATCTTTTCAGGGTCAATAAGTATCAGTTAACACTGAAGTTGATGTAAATGACATATCACCACCATCCCAAAATTGCTGGCCCAGTGCCAAAATTTGAAATCATTATTATTATTCCTTTGGTATCTGCTAGAAAACAAATACCTCCTAAAGGATATCTAGTCATCTAGGGCTGGTATTGTAGACTAATGTTATTGTGCAACACAGCTTCAGATCCTGTTGGGTTTTCATTCTTGATTAAAAAGAAATACCTTGCTGCTGTTTGGTTTTGTCATTTATATTCTGAGTTAAAATCTTAAGGAGGATTACTTTTCCTTTCATCTAACAATGGTTAGCAAAATATATAAAATTGATTCAGACATTTTATTCCTTCTCTGTAAATTTGTAATCTTGTACATACACTTATACCATTATCATCATTGCTTTTTATTATCATAATTTTATTCTTATTACTATTCAGTAGTCTTATTTTTATCATGTGCTTTCTCTGCACTGCCAAGTGCAGATTTGTGTGCCTTGAGTATGTGCTGTGGTTTTTGTTTTAGTGCTGTTATTTTCACTGTATTGAAAGTGCTTTATGTAGAATTATTATTGAGTGAGAGAGCAGTGCACACTATCAAAGTGACACTGGGGTAAAATATATAAGCTCAGTATACCCATCATGACTACCCGTCTGATAAGGGTACACCAGGCACATGCATCACAACCATATGTGCACAACTTGCTGATCTCATATCAAGATTAACAGCGCATAACCTTGCAAGTGAGGCCCAGTTAGAATTTTCTTCAGATCGAGTAGCCCATCCCACTCAAAAGGTCCCTGAATTAGGGTTGCTGAATGAAATACCCATGTTTCCAGAGGTGAATTATTCAAACTCCACAGAATTTCTCTCAACATATGGCTATGATGCTTCCCACAACTTCTGCTCATGATCAGAGATGCACATATTGTCAGCCACTAAGAGACATGCTCAACTGATTAAGGTCAAACAACTGACAAGCAAATCTATGGTAATGAGCAGAGTATTTGCTATAGCCCATCTTTTATACCAAGACAAAACAATGTACATGATAACACTTCCAATCAGTTAAGATCAGAAGATATGAGAGCCACTGCCTGGTGGCAAGCCAGCAGAATCATTAGGATGCCAGACAAAATGGCATTTCATTTGAATGGTGGCATTTCATTTGACTTTATATTCTGAGTTCAAATTCTGGTGAGGTTGAGTATGCCTCTCCTCCTTTCAGGGTCGATAAAATAAGTACCAATTGAGTAATGTAATCGACTACTCCTCTCCCAACAAAATTTCAGGCCTCGTACCTATAGTAGAAAGGATTATTATTATCATTATTATCATAGAGGATGCTGATGATTAGAAAGCTTTAAAAAGATCCAAAGTGGATGAAACTTTCAAATAGTTATTGATAAAGTTTCCTATGTTTATTTACTATGATATTTTCCAATAACTTTCGTAAGATTAGCTTCAAATGATTTTTGAGAGATAATTGAAAAAATATATATATATATATATATTATCAAAGGAGTCAAACATCAATCCATTTGTAAGAGCAAAATATAGTTTTTCAAATATATGGGAATATTTATTTAGAATATTTTTTAAAATTTTGTTAATATTAACAAGAATATTGAAATGCAATAGCCAATTTTAAAAATAATTGTAGATTAACAAAAACAAAAAGAACTATAGAAACTATAAAAAAATGATAGTATTGAATCTTTGTATTTTCTACTTCTCTGATTAAGGACCATTAAACATATACTTAACTCTGTTGGATATTGTAGGTTTAGAGATTATGACTAAATACATTCAAAGATTGAATTACAAATACATTCAAAGATTGAATTACAAATTAGCTGTGTTGAATAACAATGGTAGATACTGTTTAGTTTCAAATCTGAAGTGCTGACAGAAGATATCAGATATGTGTGTGTGTGTGTGTGTAGACATTTTGCCAACTAAATAAATGTTGACAGAGTCTCTCTGCTTATAGGAAACCCAAGGTATCAGTATGTCATTCTGACTATAATTTACTAACAATAAATGTCATATATGTGTGTTTGTGTTTGTGTATGTGTGTACCTGTGTGTGTGTGTGTGTGTGTGTGCATGTGTATGTGTGATGTGTGTTGTATGTGTGTGCCTGATGTGTGTTGTATGTGTGGTGTGCGTATGTACATATGTATGTGTAGGTATGTGAATATATATCAAAGAGGGAGAGAAACAAGAAAGAAATAAAGAATATGCAGTGACTCAACTGTTGTGTTACATGATCAGAATTTGAATACATTTAATACACACTTAAAAAATAGATACAGTCTTCTCTGTAAGGGAAGACTTTTTCTTTAAATTAAGTTGTTTTCCAGGACAAAGTAGGCTGTTTAGATAAATTAGGTTACTTTAATAGGAGAAGATGTTCAAGTAATATCTTTTTAACATTAAAAATAGGCAGCATTCTAAGCATGATATAAAAGACACTAAATACAAAATTATATTTAGAGGGCAGGTATAGTATCTGAAATAAAAAAGATATGTGAAGAACGGTTGTTTCCATTGATATTATTTGCCAGAGTTTGAGGGCTTTGTACAAGGAAATGTTAGGTGATTAATAAATTTATGAGGATGTAAAAATAAGGTTACTTAAGTAGTGAGAAGAGTAGCATGAATGCTTTACAGATTATTGAAGAACTTTTAAAGAGTATTATTTTACAACAATCTGTGTACAAATAGATATGGGCATGGCTGCATGGTTAAGAAACTCTCTTTGCAACCATGTGTTCTTTGGGTTCAGCCTTAGGCTGACCAAATCTTCTGAGTGAATTTGGTAACCAGAAACTATGTGGAAGCTGTTATGTGTGTGTGTGTGTGTCCTTCTACCTCTGCTTGACACCAGTGTTGGTTTGTTTATATTCCTGTAATGTTGTGGTTTGGCAAGAGCGACTGATAAAATAAGTACCAGACTTACATGTAAAATAATTAATACTAGAGTTGATTTACATTTGACGGATATTTGTCCTCATCTTGTTTGTTGTTAACACAATGTTTCGGCTGATATACCCTCCAGCCTTCATCAGGTGTCTTGGGGAAATTTCAAACCTGGATTCTCATTCCTAAAGTATTTTTGATGTTATTATTATTATTATTATTATTATTATTCAGGTCACTGCTTGGAATCAAACTCGGAATCTTGGGGTTAGTAGCCCATGCTCTTAACCACTATGCCATATACTCGTGGGCAATTATGGAATGAATTTTAGGGCTTATAAATCTAATATTCTCCTACTCTTCCTTAATACCAGTTCCCATATGCTATTCATATCTGCACTCAGTCTGTTGTGTCCTAGCATATGTGCTGCTTCTTTTAGTTTTCGTATTTTCCAGTGGTGTTCTCTGTCTATTATTCTAACTTCATCCCACAGGGAGAGGTGGTCTCCATTTTCCATACATAATCAGCTATAGCTGATTTATCAATATCTCCTCATGTCACAGCTTTGCGATGTTTAAGATGAGGACAAATATCCATCAAATGTAAATAATGTAAATAATAATGTACATAATTCCGCATCTCTTAGATATAGAACTAGAGTTGATTTGTCCAACTAAATACTTCAAGGTGGTGCTCCAATGATTGGAACAAGTAAGAGATAAAAGATATAAATAAATAAATGAATATATAGTTTATAATTAAATACCTCAGATATCAGGTTTAATTAGTTTAGTACTGCTATTAACCACACACAATTAAGCATTAACTGAGCTAATTCTATTGTGGTAATGTTGAAATATACTAATAATTTATATCAAACTAAATAAATATGTTTGTGCAAACAATCTGAAAAATATTGTAGGGTGCTGAGTTAATTACATTGCCAGGTTTCCTATCATCTTTCATTCCTATAGAGTGAATGATATAAGTATCTGTAATCTAATGAGATTGTATAATTAATTACACTCTGCCTTTCAACAATTGGCCCTGTGTCAAAAGAAGAATCCGACAGGCAGTAAGTTGGCTGAAAAAGGAATACAGTATTTCACACTATTTAGTTTTATTCTTTTTACATTCTATGTCTGAAGTACTGTAGAAGCAAAGAAGTCCCAGTAAAATATTGGTGTCAATTCAATAATTTGTAGCCCATTACCTACAAGAACTGACTTTCTTATAGAGTCAAAACATATCAGTATAATTTGGAAAGATTATTTGTTTTCTCATCTTGTAATTAGCTGCAAATGAAAAAACACAAATATATTAAATTAAATCCAATTTGTGTTGTACCCTCATGATCTTAAGACAAATAATGTTAATCAAAACGAATAATTTTGTTCAAATATTTAAAACTCACAAAATGCTTCACTATTTGTTTCTTTATGTTTTGTGATGTTTCTTAATCTGCTTGTGATTTTCTTATGTGTTTACTTTTGAGGCCATCTATAGAAGATTCTTATCAAAGATTAATCTTTTGTTGCTCTTACATCTAATTTTGTAGTTCATTATTCTACAGAAATTTTTTTAGCAGAAAATTTCTCTCAACAAAACTAAACTCAACAATCTTGAATTTTATATAAAGATTCCTTTTTTTTTTTTTACTATTTTACACTTACCAATCTCTAGCTGAAAGAAGAAACCTCCTAATTATTCCACAGTGGAAAAGTTAATTATATATCTTTATTGGTTTTCAGTATCGCTGTTTGTTGAATAACTATCTATATTTGAAGTATTTGACTTACTTTAATATTACAACATTTAAGACATCACAACATTAAATGTATTTTAATATTAGACTAGATACGCAAACATCAAGAATAAGAAGGAAACAACCTCTGCTGGGTTAAATCTAAAAACTAATTTCAATTTACAATTGAAGCTAAAATCAATTGGAAAGACAGGAATGTATTTACATTCCATGTGTTCCTTTTAAATCTATGGATTTGTACCAAGTCAACAGGAAAAAATATTAAGTCATCCCATAAATAATGCGGTTTTTTTATACTTCTTTTATTTTTCAAAAGACTACGGAATAAATGATAATCAGATGGGGCAATGTCTGGCGAATATGGTAGGTGGAGCATCGTTTCCTCTTCAAACTGCTCCAGCCTTTAGAATGTCATCCTTTCTGTATGTGGCCGAGCGTTATCCTGATGTAAAAACACTTTTTGTCTTGAAACCAAAGATGGTCGTTTTGCTTCTATCTCTGAATTGAATGACCGAATCCAAGCTTCTCTGCTAGTTCCTCAACAGTTACGATGGGATTTTGTTCCACTATGGTTTGCAGGATGTCCTCATCGAGCTCTGCAAGTCTTCCAGGATGAGGGTTATCTTCTAGGTTGTAGTTTCCAGCTCGGAATTTCTGGAACCACTGTTGACACTAGCTTACGCTTATTGTCCAATCCTCATATACTGCATTAATATTTCTTGCACTTACTGTTGTGTTGTTGCCTTTATTGAACTCATAAAGAAAAATATGCCAAATATGCTCCTTTGTCACTTCTATTATAGCTTTGAGGAATAACTGTTAAAATCGAACTGCACTCTTCAAAACTTGCACTAAGAATAGGAAAAAATAAAATTACTTCCTGCTTTTATAGCAAGTTGATGCAGGTAGTTTATCTTGTTCCCCTCCTACTTTCAGTTCATGCAAATGAAAATTATATATGGGATGACCCAATATTTTGATAGACTGAATTTAAGCCTTAAGTTGTAAATTACTATTTGTGACTTCTAAATAAGAAACTCCATTAATAACGAGCATTTGAAGAAAGACAGTCTTATAAACAGCATAATGTTTTGGTAAAACAACTGATAATCGTAGCTCAACATTAAATAAAACATACATACATACACACAAATGTATGTATGTATATGTGTGTATATGTATATATATGTATGTATATATATATATATATATGTATATGTATGTATATATATGTATATATATGTATATATTTATATTAAGTATTATAATAGCCTATGAAGTGCTGCTTTCAAATTGGCCTAATTTATATTATTTTATTTTATATCATGAGTAAAACTTAATTTGCAAATATCAACAAAAAATCAGTTTATATATTTCAAAATTAATTCAGATTTAAAGATAAATGTTTTCACTTTTAAAACATTACCTTTTGAAATTTTAATATAATTAATTACTCTCCATATCTAACATAATATTACTCAATCTCCCTTCTTAGATCTTCTCTTTTCAAATTTGGGAAAAGGTAGATAAACATAAAAAAATAATATAATTGAATTTTCCAAATATAGGAGTTTTGTTTTTGTTTCATTGTTTCTTTTTTTTCCAACTAAAATATCTGTTTCTGTAGTGTCTTTATTCGTGCAGATTGTGTCGAAGCTGTTTGTGGAATTTACAAATGAAAGGTAGAGTAATGTTAGGATTCTAAAATAGTTTGAATGTCTTTAGAGGAGATTGGCTTTCAAGAATATCTCTTATGTATTTCTTTATTGTCACACCTTATCAAATATCTACTTATAGGTAGAATTGTTATTGTGGAGTTTCCTGTCTTGATATTTGGTTAACTTTTGTCCAAAAAAAGCCATGAATTTAAAGGAAATATTTAAATTTAAAGGAAATATTTAAATTTAAAGGAAATATTTAAATTTAAAGGAAATATTTAAAAGTTGATAAAAGGTGAAAAGGCCATTAAGTAATCAGACTCAAGGTGATTGAAATTATTTAATTTTTTCAATATATTACCTTGATTGATTCCCAAAATGTGCATGCAATATCTGTGGAAAGAAAAATTTTCTGTTTTGTACCTGTTTAAATATTTAAATAATTTCGTGTTGTTAATTTCATCAATACAAATAACTTTATATGATGAAATAAAAAAGCTACTATTTTTATTATGGTTGAACCTTTAAATTGGTGTAGTTTGTATATTAGTCTTAGATTTAATTATTTTGATATTTGCAAATATGTAATTGGCTAATAAAAATTTACATACTGCTGAATGGTTTGCTTATTTCAAAATATAAAGTTATTTTCATTATAAAATTTTCAACCTGAAAAAACAATTACTATGAAATTGCAAAATTATATATATTTTATAACCATTTACAAGCATATAAATTGTTATGTAGGACGTTTTTATCAGAATTTCCATTGTGCTAAAGCAGATTGTGAATATTTTAATATTTTAACATTTAAAATATTTTCTAAAGCATTCAAACTATTTTGTATTGAAAAAACTGACTGTATATTTTGTTGTTTTCTATGTTATTGGTAGCTTTGTCCATAGTTTTTGTTTTATATTTATCAAGAAATTATTTCTGTAACAAATTGAGAAATTAGAAAACTTACACTTGTGTGTGTGTGTGTGTGTGTATATATATATATATATATATATATATATATATATATATATATATATGAATGTATGTGTGTGAATGTATGTAAATGTGCACGTGTACATGTGTGTGTGTATGTGAGTGTGTGGGTGTGTGGGGAGTGTATGTGTACAGTCAATAATCATTTATCTGATATTCTAAAATCCAAAATCTTCCAAAATTCAATTTTTTCTCAGTGGGAGGTCATATATAAATCAGGTTTTATTTTGTTGCACTTTTACAAAAAATTTCTAAATTAAAATATCAAAGTAACTGATTATGTTCAATTGTTTTATGGAACCACACACGTCTTTGGCATTAGACCGGCCATAGATCTTCCATATTGATAGCAAACAGAAAAACAGTCCATGCTTCATCAATTGCTGCAATAGGAAGCAGCCCCTTAAAATAGAGTTATCTTCAGTCAGACAGGAGACTAAGTCTAAGAGTTTGCAACATTGTAGACTTTGTTAAAAACACTTAGTTGCCAGGTGAGATGATAGATTTGGTCTATAACTAAAACAGTGAGTGTACACAGCCACCAAAGTTTGATGAGCAAGGAAATCTTCCAGAGATGTACTGCAAATATTCGGGTGCATAAAGATTTAAGCTGAAATAGAAAATGTGATACAGTGAAAATAAGAATAAATGTAAATGTTTAAAATTAACAAAGGACAGATTACATTACCTACTTCAAGTTTCATGCTAAGAAAGTGAAATATTTGAACATGCTTGAAATTGTAGAACCCTAAAGACTGTCAAAATTCAAATTTTTTTTTGTAAGAGAAACACTGCAAATGGAAAATTCCAGAAAACACTTGAAATATTACCTTCACATGATTTCAAAATTATTTTTATTCATTTAGTTGGCTGCTGAAATTATCAGACAGTGAGAAATATGATTATGAGAATTATTATTTTGTATTTATAAAAAAAGAAATTCAAAGATACTTCATACTTATATTAACAATGTTGGAGTATAACAAATTTTTGCTTTTGTAAAAGTAGTTTTCACATAGATTTGCTGCTCCATAACATAAAAGACTTTGATTTGCTGTAAATTACACATATGGCAGTCATGCAATGTCTGTAAAGTCTTCGAAACAATATTTTCTTAATTTCTTTAAAATTATAATTCCTGAAACAATATTGTTCTTTGTTTGAAAATCTTATTAATGAAAGGCATTATACACTAAGATTGCATTTATGTCATTAATTCATGAATTTATGAATATGTCAATAAGTTCATGAAAATAGACATTTGAGGAAAAAATGGGAGGAGAGAGGGAGAGGTAAGTCGCTTAATCTTTACAATTTGCTTGAAGAAACTTTCGCAAAATGTTCCAAATGATTTATCACAGAAATATTACACTAGTATGTTTCTGATATAATAAAAGACAACATTATATATTCCTAATCTATTTTTTAGAACACTACCATCGTCTTTTTATTCATTTTTTATTAAATTAAATATTGTGATAATTTATTCTAGGTTAAAAGACGGAGAAGCTCTCAGCTCAAATGATCATATCACAATTGTTTGTAAAGGAGGTTTACACCAATTGCACCTTCACAAATGTACAGGAGATGATGAAGCTATTTATACATGTATCTCTTCAGCTGGTGGAAAATCTGCTTCTTGTATGGCAATGTTGTCTACAAAGAGTAAGTGTAACTTTCCAAATTATTTTATTTCTAGTTCTGATTTTATATGTTGAAACAAGTCCTCTCATCTTGTGAGTTTAAAAGCATGTGGTAAATTGTTTTCTTATAAGTGTAAAAAAAAATAATAATTATCATTACCAATTTAACCCTTTTCTTATCCTAGTTCTTGTGAAATACATTGCCTTTGTTTCAATTGGTTTTAAAAGTCATCATCAAGAATTTTTTTTTATTGAGCTGGTGTCTGAAACATAAATTAAAATCAAATTTTGATAGAAAGTTTTAATTTAGATCTCTTCAACACAGAAAACTTATATCATAGGATCAAGGGCATTCCAAGATGACTTGGTTGTTTAAAAATATATTGAAGCTATAATAATTATCATAGATGAACTGAATCTTAATCTGTAGCTTTTATTCCACTACTATCCTCATGCTGTTTAATAAGTTGCTGGTGAGTAGATTACAAGGATTGAAGTCTGTAGAATCCATCATAATTAGAGAAGAAATTAGGTGAAAAATGACACAATACACTATTACTGATAATCATCTTCAACACTTTCCTTGATACATTCAGTTTGTAACTGGATGTATCAGAAAGATTATTTTCATTAGAATGGTGCAGATAATCACGACTTTCTGTTTTAGTGTAAATGTCTCAGGAGAATAAGAAGCTGAATAGATTTTTTTTCTTTTTAAGATGGAAACCAATACAAAAATGCACGGTGTTTGATGGTGAAAATCTGTGCAAAATCTATTGTTATATTAGTTTTTAGAAAGCAAATTATTAGTCACACTTGTTGAATTAGACAGATGGTAGAGATATGAATAGCTATATGGTTAGAGTAAATAAGAATAGTGTTATATGATATTATTCATGAGAAACAGCTACCATCTGAGAAAAACACTATCTTATTCATAAGAATAATAAAATTGGAGGTAAAATAAAAGGTAAAAGTATTTGTTGCGTTATATGATAGTGTTATCAGAAAGTGCTACCATAAGAAAGAAAACACTGTCTTACACATTTAAAAATAAAACTGGATGTGAAATAAAAAGTAAAAAAGTATTTGCTTCTCAGGAGGAAACATCTAAAAGAAATTCCATTATCATGATCTGCAGCTATAAACTTCTATCAATGATATACTGTTTTTAATATTGAGTTCTAAACTTAGATATTTTTAAGACTGAATAATATATATATATATATATATATATATATATACATACATATATATATATATATATATATATATATATATATATATATATATATATATATATATATATATATATACTCAATCTTAAAACTTAAAAATATCTTGTTTTGCAAGAATTTTGATCTGAAAACGTGATGTAACCAATATTGTTATATTTGGGGAGAGTTGTTATTAATAAAGCCTATAACCATACCAGTTGTTGTTTGACTATATTTCACTTCTGTTTCATAAGCAGTAGTTTAATTATACCTCCCAAAATATTTTTCACTACATCAACTTGTAGTCTTTACAATGAGGATATGATTGGTTTTTTTTTGGTTTTTTTTTTTACTGTTGTTATATCTCTACAGTAAGTGTGTGAGCTTATGACACTAGTGTTAATTTGTTTATTTATTCAGAATGCATATGTGTGTGTGTGTGTGTGTGTGTGTGTGTGTGTGTGGTGGGGCTGCATGCTTATGTATTGGTTGACTTCAGTTATTTTTTAACTTCTTTTATCATTATTCCTGTATTATTGTTGTGGAGGGTTACCATTAGGCTCACAACACTCATTCTTTACGTTAAATATGTGGGTGGAGGTGGGAGTCTATCTCCTATACAAATATGAGAAGCTGACACTCACATACTTGATATGAAGAATGAGTGGTGTAACAACGCTGCTCCTTAAGACAACACACCACCGTAAATAGTACAAGAATATAGATAAGTCCAAGAACAATTAAAGTCAACTAACAAACACATGCATACACACTTACACACACATGTTTCGATGTTAGTAATAAGAAAAAGAAACAAGGTAAACAAATAAACCTTCTGTCATTAGTTTACATGCTTACTATAGAGATAATAACGGTATATTGGTAGTCACTCGAGTCTGAGAAAGACAATTCTGCAACTTCTTGCTGAACAACCTAGATAGGTGATTTGTTTATAGTGAGCAAATGTTTGTGCTGTACATAAGCTCATTCCTTCTATCAAATCAATATTACCTGAACAGGTGCATGGTGTTTCACAAGTCAAATGTTAAAGCGGTGGGCTATTGAGATATAAAAACAGTAACATTAGTTAAATACTAAAAAAAAACTAAAAAAAACAAGCATTTAAAAGAAAAAAATAGACACTCATTGTAAAGGCTGCTGGTCAATGTGATGAAAAATATGTTAGGAGACATAAGCAACTATCTGCTTTGAAATGAGAAGTGAAATAGAGACAAACAACAATGGATGAATGGGTTTACAGGCTTTTTTAATGACGACACTTCCCAAATATAATAATATATGTGTATACATATACATAATGTGTATGTGTATGAGTGTAGGTATGTAGTCGTCTCAAAATCCATTGATCAGAAAAAATAGGCATTCATATATTGGTTAATACAGTGGGTATATCATTCATCATCATCATCATCATCGTTTAACGTCTGATTTCCATGCTAGCATGGGTTGGACGATTTGACTGAGGACTGGCAAACCAGAAGGTTGCACCAGGCTCCAATCTGATCTGGCAGAGTTTCTACAGCTGGATGCCCTTCCTAATGCCAACCACTCCGAGAGTGTAGTGAGTGCTTTTACGTGCCACCGGCATGAGGGCCAGTCACACAGTACTGGCAATGACCATGCTCGAAATGGTGTTTTTTACGTGCCACCTGCACGGGAGCCAGTCCAGCAGCACTGGCAATGATCTCGCTCGAATGATTTTCTAACGTGCCACCAACACATACAATATTATATTCTCTTATCAGCTGCTTTATCAATCAGTTTCATACCAGGAGTTGAAATAACATCAGCAATCATCAGAAAAGGTTGAAAGAAATAGTATGGTGTGAGTTCTCTGCCACTGGATGTGTCACACCTAGTCTGTGGATCATATAAGTGTTGTAAATAAACTGGAATGAAAGCAACCATGTCAAAACTAAGGGTGTAAAGTAATTTAGCTCATTGGAGTTATGACCCTTGGATTGAGAAAGCAAAAATAAAAATGGATCAGTGCAGCCTCCTGGCTTGCTAGTCCTCAGTCAAACCGTCCAACCCATGCTAGCATGGAAAGCGAATGTTAAACGATGATGATGATGATGATGATGATGACTGTATGGGAGATATTTGCCTATAGAGTGGAGTTGGGGGCTGGAATGAGTGCAGGATGGGGTAAGGGCTGGAGTGAGGGCAGAGTGGGGTAAAGGTGGCATAAAGATACAGAGGTAGGAATAGGGATGGGGTTCAGTGGGAGAGAGTTAATTTTAAAATCATGTGGTAGTGGCTAGGCAGAGACATGGCTGTTTGGTAAGAAGTTTGCTTCCCAACCACATGGTTCTGGGATCAGTCCCACTTGGGCAGGTGTCTTCAACTTTAGCCCTGAGTCAACCAAAGCCTTGAGAGTGGATATAATAAATGGAAACTGAAAGATGCCTGTCACATATATGTGTATGTGTATGTATATCTATGTGTGTGTGTGTGTCTTTGTATTTGTGCTTGTTCCCCACCACTGCTTGATAACTGGGGTTTGTGTGTTTACATCCCTGTTACTTAGTGGTTTGGCAAAAGAGACTCTTAGAAAAAGTACCAGGTCTAAAAAAAAAGAAAGACAGAAAGAAGTACTGGGGTTGGTTTGTTTGACTAAACCTTTCAATGCAGTTTTTACATCTACCAAATTTCCCTCTCAAAGCTTTGGTCAATCATATCTATGATAGATGATATTTGTTCAAGATACCAGACTCTGAGCCTGAACCTGAAATTGTATAGTTTAAAAGTGAAGATTTTAACCACACAACCATGTCTTCAACCATTTTTGATACACAATTAAATGACTGTTTCAGTTATGACTAAAATAGTGTTAATTGAAGTTAATTCTAATAACTTTTATTAACATTTTTTTCTAGTGTATATTTAAATCTTTTGATGTGGAACAGATTGTTATTTTTACAATCTGCCTAGTATTAAGCCACCTGTGTTTTCATTGATAAATATAGCAAAATGTGATCGTGTAATATTATAAACAACTACACAAATTATTTTTGCGCTTGGGAAATATAATATGTTTGTAGCTTAACTCCTGATGGAAATATGTTCTAGAAGCTAAAGCATATGGTTGACATAGAAGAGATATTTACAGAACTATAATCACCATACTCATAAAAATGTTTATTAACTACATTAATACCTAGCCATTTTTGTAACATTAAACTGTCATTAATACTAGAGGGATGACTGGAAAATTAAGACATCAATTTTCATCATCGTCATCATCATCGTTTAACGCCCACTTTCCATGCTAGCATGGGTTGGACGATTTGGCTGAGGACTGGTGAACCAGATGGCTACACCAGGCTCCAGTCTGATTTGGCAGAGTTTCTACAGCTGGATGCCCTTCCTAATGCCAACCACTCTGAGAGTGTAGTGGGTGCTTTTACGTGCCACCGGCACGAAAATTCTATTTTATTTTATTTTATTTATTTGTGTGAAATAGAAGATTGTATGACTGCATGAACTGAAGGTTGATGCTGAAGAGAATTAAGTGGATAATATATATCTCTAAGATTTGAACTAGCAAAGAGATATTTTTTTTATTATAGTTTAACCTTTTAGCATTTAGATTGGCCATACCCAGCCCAGCCTATTCAAACTAACCAGATTCAGCCTCTCACACCCACCCTTCAATGTCATTCTAAAAATAATCATATCATTGAAATTTCAAACCAGTGAGATAATGTGTAACTAATTCCCAACAATGTTCATAAATAAGTATTACATTTGACAGAATGATCTAAATGTTAAAGAGTTTTATGTCCCATTTAGGGCACTAAAAGTTATCTACTGTAGTAAAATGGGTACTAGAAAACTCAATATTATCAACTAGGAAATTTTAATTAATGAAAATTATACCCTTTGTGATGAGAAGAATCTATCATAATAGGAAAGAAAGGTTTTGCTCACAACTCTTTGCAAGGCCTCCAAAATGGTGGGTGAGGAGGAGGAAGGTTTCCTCAAACCAGAAACCTGACTGAAATGCTTGCATTAAAATGGGCTCCACTAAAAGCAACCATTGTGTTAAATGGTAGTGTTAAACTGTGTGATGGATTAAGTCTATCACACAACTAGCATATGAGCTGGAATAAATACTACAAAACAACCTATCCAATGTTCTAATGTTTCCATCAGTCTGTTTTTTGGGGGTTAGTTCATTATTTATCAAACTTGGAAGAATGAGAAGCAAAGTTGACATTAACAGAATTTGAAATGATAATGCAAGGTGTCAAATACCACAATACATTCTGTCTACACTCTAACAACGTTACCAATTTCCTGCCTACAGAAAAGTGACATTAGTGATATAATTACAGTTATGCTGAAAATGTATGCCAACAATTATAATAATTAAAATTTTCTAATTTAATTTATTGTAGAAAGGAGAAAGTTAGATTTTAACTACTGTCTAATGACAAAGTTTATTTAGATATTAGTCTTTTAACTGGCATAGCACTTAAGTAAAGATTAAGAAGACAGAAGCATGACTATACTGATAAAGATAAGACTCTCTCCACCACTACATTCCATTTTAATTAATTGTAATTAATTAACTGAAGTTTTAGGGTTGTCTCCTTAACCTTTCCTTGACGTTGTGGTTTAAGGTACATTCCCTAATGCATGACCTCAGGCTGACCAATGCTTTGTGTGTGAGACTGGTAGATGGAAACTGCAAGAAGCCCACAGACATATGCACACACAGACACACACACACACACACACATGCACACACACACACATACACAGACACATACACATACACATACACTCACGTACACAGACACATGGATACGTATACAACAGGCTTCTATCAGTTTCTGTCTACCAAATCCACTCACAAGGCTTTGTATCTTCTACTATAGCCCTAGGCTACTGATCCCAAAGTCACATGGGATTATTTACTTACTTATTTTTTCAACTCCCACTCATTTACTTATTTATTCTTTCTAGAAAAAATAAATAAGTAAATGAGAAGAAATTGAACCGGTGAGTGTGTTAATTAATAAGGTATTAAAACAGGATGACTCTCCCCAGACACAATAAGTTATTATTATTATTATTATTATTATTATTATGCAAATTTTGCCAAAACCCACAAGCCTGCCAAGTTATTGTTCAGACAGCTTTAGTATCTCTATGGAAACACTGTTGAGTGTATATAATTTACAACTATTGATGGCATTCATGATTTATTTAATTTTGAAATTTTTATTACAGTCATATGATACAAAGAGATTGCTAATTGGGATTGTTAATTATTCTTTGAGATATTTATTGCCAAAATATTTGTTTGTTTTTAAGGATTTCAATGAGCCAACAGTCAAGAATAGAAATCAAAATTGCATGCACTCTACTACTACTACTACTACTAATACCACCACCACCACCATTACTGCCACCACCACCACCGCCACCACCATTACTGCCACCACCAAAAACATCACCACTGCCACCACCATCAATACCACCACCAAAGCAGCCACTACCACTATCACAACAACTACCACTGCTACCACTACTGTCATCACAACCCTACAACTAACTAGTTGCTCCCACTCCTACCAACCACCACCAGCCCCCTCCCTCCACCACTATCACCACCACTACCGCTGCTGCTGCGACTACTACTACTACTACTACTACTACTACTACTACTCAGCATATTTGACAATCATAATTCATTTTTATTTCCAGGAAACAGAGAGAGTCTGTTTGACTCCAGCTATGGTGAAGATCTCTTCAAAAGGTGGGAGATACGTCTCTATGGTGAAAGTTACTCTCGCCCTGAAAGACGTAGTCCCCAAAGATCCCCTGAAAGGGAAAGAAGGTACAGATCATCAAGTCAGGAATCGGACAGACACTCCAGATATAGCAGATATTCGGAGAGTCCTTACAACAAGTACCCTAGCTATGGCGGTGGTTCCAAAGAACGCTACAGCAGATATGACCGATTCCGAAGGTCAGAGTCATATGATCTATCCCAAAGGTCAGAGTCACATGACCAATATAGACGGTCAGAGTCATTTGACCTTGGCTCCGATTACGACGCCAGGTATGATGATAATTTTAGACGAAACCTAAGAAGAAGAACTAGTGATAGTGACTATTCAATAGACACAGATGATGAAACTAAACCCTGGTCAATGAGAGGCAGACATCATGAAAAGCGAGAGGAAAAATATTCCAAGGAAACAACTGATCCTACATCACCTAAACCATATGATGAGATGGATAGTACTTCAAGAACTACAAGGGAAACTTTAGAGCAAAAGTTACAGGTGAAGGAGACAAAGAGGATTTCTGATAAGTCTATTGAATCTGTAGAAGAGAAATATAGTGCTTTGACAAAATCCCTTTTTGCTGATTCTGCTGGTTCTAAAGAAACTACCACTGACAGGACAGAATATATTAGTAGCTCAAAAGAATATAAAACAGATAGTATTGGTATGGATGAAGATAAGAAACGAGAATTTCAGGATGTCTCTTATGATTCAAGTCATCAAAAATACAAACTATCATATGAAACGGAGAGTTCGGATGTTTTTGTAGACACAGAAGTTCCCACTAAGAAAGTAACAGAGACACCTGAGAAGGTAACTGATGTTCCCACTGAAGTCCCTGAGAAAGCAACTGATATACCAGTTGAAGTACCTGAGAAAGTAGTCGATGTTCCTGCAGATGTACCTGAAAAAATAGTTGATATTTCTGTTGAAGTACCTGAAAAAGTTGTTGATATTCTCACAGAAGTACCTGAGAAAGTAACTGATATACCTGTTGAAGTACCTGAAAAAATAGTTGATATTTCTGTTGAAGTACCTGAAAAAGTTGCTGATATTCCCACAGAAATCCCTGAGAAAGTAGCTGATGTTCCCACTGAAGAACCCGAGAAAATAGTTGATAATTCTTTTGAAATACCGGAAGCAGTTTCTGAAATTCCTGTAGAGGTACCTGAGAAAGCAGCTGACATTCCTGTTGAGGTACCTGAGGTGCTTGAGAAAGTCACTGATGTTCCCGCAGAAGAACCTGAGAAAGCAGTTGATATTTCTTTTGAAATACCTGAAACAGTAGCCGATATTCCCACAGAACTACCTGAGAAAGTAACTGATGTTCCTGCTGAAGTACCAGAAAAAGCTCCTGAGGTTTCTACAGATGTAGCAGAGAAGATAGCTGATGCTCCCACCGACATAGCTGAAACTATAACTGATGTTCATGTTGAAGTCAGTGAGGAAATATCAGAGGTCTCTACAGATGTTGCAGAGAAGATAGCTGATGCTCCCACCGACATAGCTGAAACTATAACTGATGTTCATTTTGAAGTGAGTGAGGAAATATCAGAGGTCTCTACAGATGTAGTACAGAAGACAGTTGATGTTCCCACTGACATAGCTGAAACTACAACTGATGTTCATTTTGAAGTAAGTGAGGAAATATCAGAGGTCTCTACAGATGTAGCAGAGAAGACAGCTGATGCTCCCACCGACGTATCTGAAACTATAACTGATGTTCATGTTGAAGTGAGTGAGGAAATATCAGAGGTCTCTACAGATGTAGCAGAGAAGACAGCTGATGCTCCCACCGACATAGCTGAAACTACAACTGATGTTCATTTTGAAGTGAGTGAGGAAATATCAGAGGTCTCTACAGATGTAGCAGAGAAGACAGCTGATGCTCCCACCGACATAGCTGAAACTACAACTGATGTTCATTTTGAAGTGAGTGAGGAAATATCAGAGGTCTCTACAGATGTAGCAGAGAAGACAGCTGATGCTCCCACCGACATAGCTGAAACTACAACTGATGTTCATTTTGAAGTGAGTGAGGAAATATCAGAGGTCTCTACAGATGTAGCAGAGAAGACAGCTGATGCTCCCACCGACATAGCTGAAACTACAACTGATGTTCATTTTGAAGTGAGTGAGAAAATATCAGAAGTCTCTACAGATGTAGCAGAGAAGACAGCTGATGCTCCCACCGACATAGCTGAAACTACAACTGATGTTCATTTTGAAGTAAGTGAGGAAATATCAGAGGTCTCTACCGATGTAGCAGAGAAGGTACATGATACTCCCAGTGATATGCATGAAACAGTATCAGAGGTCATCACAACTGATTCATCTGAGAAGATTACTGATGTTTCCACTGAGATAACTGAGGTGTTTGAGGTTACCACTGAGGTAACTGAAAGAAAATCTGAGATTTCCACTGACATAACTGAGGAGACTACTAGTGTTTCTGCTGAGGTAACTGAGTTAGAATCTGATATAGTTGCAGATATAGCTAACAAGGAACCAGAAATTATTACTGTTATGTCAGAGACCATTACAAATGTAATTGAGAAAAGATCCAATGTTGACACTGAAGAAACAGGAAAAGATGTCGATTTTTCCTTTACAGTATCTGAGGAGAATGTACAAGTTGAAGAAAAAGGAGATGTTGGTGTAACTGAAGAAAGGACAGAGGTTGTTGTAGATAAACAAGACCAGGAACAATGTTTTAGCTTTGCAGTATCAGATGAAAACGTAAATATTGTTTCTGATGTAACAGAAGGACAGGATGATAAAGTTCAAATGACAACAGAAGACCAAGAAATCACTGTGGAATTTGAAAGTGATAAGTTTAGCCAGTTACAGAGTGAAGCAAGAGTAGAAGGTGTCAGTGAAAAAACTGAAACAGTCACAGAATCTTATAGTGTAGAAACTGAGAGGAAAACAGAAAAAGTGGACATAATCAGTGGTGAAGGTACTCATATTGAAGTACCTGATACAAAAGATATCAAAGTAGTCGATGTTCACACCGAAGTACATGAGCAACATGGTGGACTTCTCACTGGAGATGAAGCTAAAGAAGGAGGTGTTCATGGAGAAGTATCTTATCAAAAAACAGAAGTGTATACTGAGAAAGGATCTGATGGTTCTACTAAAACTACTGAAGTAACATCTACAAGAACTGAGAAAGGATCTGAAGGGTCTAGTCAAACAACTGAAGTAATAACCACAACAACTACGAAAACTGTTAAAGGAATATATGAAAGTTCAGAACTGGAAGGTACTGAAGGTGAGGTCGTCTCCAGTGAAGTACAAGTGAAACAATTTGATGATTCAGTTGAAAAAGAAATACCAAATGGTGCAGAGTCGGTTCTGGTAGAAGTAAAGACTGGATTGTCAGTAAGCCCTGAAAGACAACAAACATTTAGCTTTGATTTTGTACAAGATGTTCAGAGGGAAATGGAGAATGTTGCAGGAGCTTCTTCTTCCACAGTGGAACAAAGTTTTACCACAGAAACATTCACAGAAAATGAGACTGAATGTGAAATTACTTTGTCACATGATAAAGAAGTAATAATTGAAGAATATGAAACCTTTTCAATTCCTCCTGGTCAAAATATTTTTGGGGAAAATAAGAGTCAAATTGAACAACTTTGTGAGTTAAGTGAGGAGAAAAGAAAAGAAATAATTGATAGTTCCGAACGGGAATTCAGTTTACTAGAGCAGACACCTGATACTAAGTTAAAGTATACAACTAAGAGTGAACAGGAAAATACTGAATATGGCCAGTGGGACATTTCAGAGAAATTAGTAAAGGATGGAGTAATCAACACTGACGAAGCACTCAATGAGAAATATCAGCAGTTAAATCAGAAAATAGAAGGCAAACAGAAAGATCATGAAATAATTAGTGCTCGTGATGATTCTCTGACATTTGATAATAAGACAGGTGTAGTATCTGGTTCCCTTGCTGCTGCTGCTGTTCATGAAGAGAAACTTGATACATCAACAAAAACAGAACTACACCAGTCTGAGGCTACAGGAGAATACAGTAACTATATACCTTCAGATAAAGAGCGTGAAAAACCTCTTATCACTGACTTGCAATCAGATATTGGAAGAAAAAGTGTTACTGAAAGTCAAGAAGTTGAAGAAATAAGTAAACAGAGAATGTCAGAGATAAGTGATATTCATAAAGAAGAAGAAATTTCAGGATCTTTACAATTCTCAAAAGAATCTTCTGACACAATTGAAGACTTAAAACAGAAAAGAAAAGATGTGGAAGATTTTGCTGAATCATTTGTTCATAAAATCATTGAAGAAGAAATGAAAGAAAAATCTTCTAGTACTGAATCATCCACATCTAAACTGACTAAAGATTTAAAAACAGAAACTGGACCTTCTGATGGTTTGGCTGAAGACAATGCATTTGAACAAACTGCAACTGTTGTCAATGTAGAACCTGATGAAGAATTAGGAAAAGTCACCAAAGATGTGGATAAGAAACTGAAACAAGAATATACTGTCGAAATGCCAGTATCACCTGACCAAAGAAACCTCTCAGTAAATGAAAATATTAGCAATGAATCTCAATCAACTTTTAATTATGAAGAAACTAAACTGATGAAAGATGAACGCACAGTTCACACAGGCTCACCTGTTATTGAAGAAATGATGTCACCATTTAATCAATCAGAAGAAGTGCATCGAGGCATTGTTGAAGAGCCTGATGAAGAACGTGTTGTTTCAATGAGTAGTAAAAAAGAGAACGTATTTTTCGATACTAATGATTTCGAATTGAGTAACATTTGCCAAGATGTTTCTAAAGATGAAGTCAAAAAAATAACTGACACACCCCAGCCTCCTATAAGCAAAGATTTTTCTGATAACCAAGAACATACAAAACAAGAATTGGATTCAAATAGGGGTGTACAAAAGGAAGAAACAGATTACAAATCTACAGAAGTGAGGGAAAAATTGGAATTCAGAGAATCACCTAGTGACTCATCAAGTAAAAAGGCTGCTTTTATTCACCATGAGGATAGTTGTGAATTTGGCTTTGATTCAGAGACTGCTTCAACTGACGATGCTGCTGATACACAGTTTTCTAGCTCTAAGAGTAGGTTAATGTATTCCAGGAGGACTGTTCAGTCATCAGATCTTGATAATAAAGGCTATGAAAGATCTTTTGATGAAGTGTCTGGTGTTTCCAGTACGGATGATTTGGAAATGAATGAAGATGCTTCTGCATCTAAATTCTACAGACGAAGAACTTTTCAGAGACAACATACAGATGATCAACTGGAGGAAGACCAATGTTATACTGAAAGACCTTTTGAATCATGGAGCACTTCTGAACATTATGAAACTGGTAGGAAATCTTATAAACTAGCAGGAAATATTGGAAAAGAAGATTTACCGTCAGAAAGTGATGGAGTATGGACAAGGAAACCAATATTTTCTGAGGATTCCTTATCTTATGTCTCTGAACAGGCAAGTATCTCCAGTGAATCTTTCCGGGGTATTGATACAGAGTCGAATAGAACAAGTTCCTTAGAAAGACAGTTGTCCGAGGATGAAACTTTCTTCCTAAGACAAACTTCTATTGATTCAGATCGACTAAATTACCAGTTTCCTGATGATGTAAATATCTCTCAAAGACAAAAATTTGATCCAGAAGAATTTTTTTATCGGCAAATTTCAGAAGATGCTGCATATGATAAACAGACTTCAAAGGAAAGACATTCTGATCAAAGACAAATTTCAGAAGACACATCTTACCAAAGACAGAGTTCAGAAGATGCGGGTATAAAGAAGAAACAAGAAGTTAAAGATATTGAGCATCAGTCATCTGAGAGTTCTGAGCCTAGTGACAGTCAGACCAGACATCTTCATAGAGAGAGCGAAGATTACAGTGTCATTACTAAAAAAGAATATGAAGCAGATGGAGAAGAAGAAATTGATGAATCTCACAGAACAAAGCGTT